>NW_027672241.1:0-186000 GCF_964165515.1 Mesoplodon bidens | reverse complement strand
AGGACAACTATCGTCCAAAAATCTGTTGAGGGAAGGCAACGAGGCAGACTTGAAAGCCAGGCAGAATAGCAGGAAACTGATTTCAAGAGGTACGTTGCAATCGCCTTTAAAGCACAGGAAGAGGGGCACAACTTCGACAATGACACAGTTGGCCAAAAAGGGCGTATGCGTTTTCTCCTGAATATATTCAGGAGAAAACTCATACGCCCTTTTTGGCCAAGCAAGCAAGCGGGCAATGCAAATCTGCACTACAACGAAGTATCACATCCCACCGGTCAAAAGGGACATCCACAAAATGTGTAAAAACCAGAAAGGCAAGACAGGCCCTGGAGAACAGGGAGCCTTGTTATGCTGATGGGCGGGATGTAAATTGCCAACTGCCTCACTGGAGGAGTGCATTGCGTTCCCTAAAACAAGTAAACAACAGAGCTACAGAGCCAAGGGCACTCCCAGTCTAGGGAATATACATTGGGAAAAATGAAAATCAATAAGACAGAGCCACCCCCAAATTTAGGGCTGCACTGCTTACAAGAACCTCAACTTGGGTACACCTTAAATATCCCAGGAAATATAAAAATGGTTCAAAAAACTGTGGTATTTATGTCCGATGCAATATCCCTCAGCCATGAAATCAATGTCATAAGACCAGGAGGAGCAAAGTGAGTGGATTCAGGTACGATGATTCTAAGTGAAATAGGTCACACAGAAAAAGAAACTTATCATAAGATATGACTTATGAAGATCCTGTAAACATGGCTACACATGAACTGAGTTAGGAAAGAGAACAGAGTCTCACATTTAGAAAACACCCTTATGCCTGCTTAAGGGGAAAGGAGAGGTGGGGTGATGCATAAAACCAGAGTTTGATATAAGCACAGGTACCATTTCCAAAACCAACTGTGGAATAGACAAGACCTACACCTTCCTCAGTGAAAGGGACTCAAAACCCCATATTTCCCGCAGTGGAATAGATCTGACTAGTAAGAATCTTAAAACCTATGTATTGATATGTCTCTGTAAGGGAATCAAGTGTGTCTAGACTGGCATAAACATGGCAGCGAGAATCAGATCAAACCCACTATAAAAAGGAATTTCAAAAACAAAACCAAAAAACAGGGAAATTCTTTACATTTTCTTCAGGGTCTCTGATGAAACCCGGAAAAACCCTGTCTACAATGACAGCTGGATGTGGCATAAGGCTGGACACTTGGGACTGAGAGGATTTTTGAGATTGGGTGTGCAAATGCAGACCCTTTAAAGCAAAAATGCATGGCCCCCATTCCATGGGTCCCAACTCTCCAGTTTGAAGGGAATATTACTACAACTATAACATGTACGGGAAAGCAAGAGAATGGACACACTGTGAATAAAAAAGGTTTCTAAAACTCAACGCGTAGTCCCTCTCCTGGTGCTCCGGTTTAACTTTCCAACTGCTTTACTATCAATCTCCCAACTTGGAGAGACAGCCCCTTTAACCACCTGGTTCGCACAGGTTGCCAATTTGGCAGAGGATGGAAGGGAAGAGGGAGAACCAATGAGAGAGTTACTGTTAGGCATTTGGACGGGCACATGTCACTCTAATTTCCCGGCAGGAAGAAGAATTAACCAGAGTCTCAGCCACCCACCGGGAACCAGTATAGGTCCTGAACCAAAATTTTGGACTTGCGTACAGCTCACAAAAAACGAGTTGGAAAATGGAGCTCAGGGCCACAGCAAATCACAAACTGGCAGAGTATTAAAGGACAACTATCGTCCAAAAATCTGTTGAGGGAAGGCAACGAGGCAGACTTGAAAGCCAGGCAGAATAGCAGGAAACAGATTTCAAGAGGTATATTGGAATCGCCTTAAAGCACAGGAAGAGGGGCACAACTTCGACAATGACGCAGTTGGCCAAAAAGGGCGTATGCGTTTTCTCCTGAATATATTCAGGAGAAAACGCATACGCCCTTTTTGGCCAAACAAGCAAGAGGGCAATGCAAATCTGCACTACAAAGAAGTATCACTTCCCACCGGTCAAAAGGGACATCCACAAAATGTGTAAAAACCAGAAAGGCAAGACAGGCCCTGGAGAACAGGGAGCCTTGTTATGCTGATGGGCGGGATGTAAATTGCCAACCGCCTCCCTGGAAGAGTGCCTTGCGTTCCCTAAAACAAGTAAACAACAGAGCTACAGAGCCAAGGGCACTTCCAGTCTAGGGAATATACATTGGGAAAACTGAAAATCAATAAGACAGAGCCACCCCCAAATTTAGGGCTGCACTGCTTACAAGAACCTCAACTTGGGTACACCTTAAATATGCCAGGAAATATAAAAATGGTTCAAAAAACTGTGGTATTTATGTCCGATGCAATATCCCTCAGCCATGAAATCAATGTCATAAGACCAGGAGCAGCAAAGTGAGTGGATTCAGGTACGATGATTCTAAGTGAAATAAGTCACACAGAAAAATAAACTTATCATAAGATATGACTTATGAAGATCCTGTAAACATGGCTACACATGAACTGAGTTGGAAACAGAACAGAGTATCACATTTAGAAAACACTCTTATGCCTGCTTAAGGGGAAAGGAGAGGTGGGGTGATGCATAAAACCAGAGTTTGATATAAGCACAGGTACCATTTCCAAAACCAACTGTGGAATAGACAAGACCTACACCTTCCTCAGTTAAAGGGACTCAAAACCCCATATTTCCCGCAGAGGAATAGATCTGACTAGTAAGAATCTTAAAACCTATGTATTGATATGTCTCTGTAAGGGAATCAAGTGTGTCTAGACTGGCATAAACATGGCAGAGAGAATCAGCTCAAACCCACTATAAAAAGGAATTTCAAAAACAAAACCAAAAAACAGGGAAATTCTTTACATTTCCTTCAGGGTCTCTGATGAAACCTGGAAAAACCCTGTCTACAATGACAGCTGGACGTGGCATAAGGCTGGACACTTGGGACTGAGAGGATTGGTGAGATTGGGTGAGCAAATGCAGACCTTTTAAAGCAAAAATGCATGGCCCCCATTCCATGGGTCCCAACTCTCCATGTTGAAGGGAATATTACTACAGCTGTAACATGTACGGGAAACCTAGAGAATGGACACACTGTGAATACAAATGGTTTCCAAAACTCAACGCGTAGTCCCTCCACTGGTGCTCCGGTTTGACTTTCCAACTGCTTTACTATCAATCTCCCATCTTGGAGAGACAGCCCCTTTAACGTCCTGGTTCGCACATGTTGCCAATTTGGCAGAGGATGGAAGGGAAGAGGGAGAACCAATGAGAGAGTTACTGTTAGGCATTTGGACGGGCACATGTCACTCTAATTTCCCGGCAGGAAGAAGAATTAACCAGAGTCTCGGCCACCCACCGGGAACCAGTATAGGTACTGAACCAAAATTTTGGACTTGCGTAAAGCTCACAAAAAACGAGGTGGAAAATGGAGCTCCGGGCCACAGCAATTCACAAACTGGCAGAGTAATAAAGCACAACTATCGTCCAAAAATCTGTTGAGGGAAGGCAACGAGGCAGACTTGAAAGCCAGGCAGAATAGCAGGAAACAGATTTCAAGACGTACGTTGGAATCGCCTTTAAAGCACAGGAAGAGGGGCACAACTTCGACAATGACGCAGTTGGCCAAAAAGGGCGTATGCGTTTTCTCCTGAATATATTCAGGAGAAAACGCATACGCCCTTTTTGGCCAAACAAGCAAGCGGGCAATACAAATCTGCACTACAAAGAAGTATCACTTCCCACCGGTCAAAAGGGACATCCACAAAATGTGTAAAAACCAGAAAGGCAAGACAGGCCCTGGAGAACAGGGAGCCTTGTTATGCTGATGGGCGGGATGTAAATTGCCAACTGCCTGACTGGAGGAGTGCATTGCGTTCCCTAAAACATGTAAACAACAGAGCTACAGAGCCAAGGACACTTCCAGTCTAGGGAATATACATTGGGAAAACTGAAAATCAATAAGACAGAGCCACCCCCAAATTTAGGGCTGCACTGCTTACAAGAACCTCAACTTGTGTACACCTTAAATATCCCAGGAAATATAAAAATGGTTCAAAAAACTGTGGTATTTATGTCCGATGGAATATCCCTCAGCCATGAAATCAATGTCATAAGACCAGGAGCAGCAAAGTGAGTGGATTCAGGTACGATGATTCTAAGTGAAATAAGTCACACAGAAATAGAAACTTATCATAAGATATGACTTATGAAGATCCTGTAAACATGGCTACACATGAACTGAGTTAGGAAAGAGAACATAGTCTCACATTGAGAAAAAACTCTTATGCCTGCTGAAGGGGAAAGGAGAGGTGGGGTGATGCATAAAACCAGAGTTTGATATAAGCACAGGTACCATTTCCAAAACCAACTGTGGAATAGACAAGACCTACACCTTCCTCAGTGAAAGGGACTCAAAACCCCATATTTCCCGCAGAGGAATAGATCTGACTAGTAAGAATCTTAAAACCTATGTATTGATATGTCTCTGTAAGGGAATCAAGTGTGTCTAGACTGGCATAAACATGGCAGAGAGAATCAGCTCAAACCCACTATAAAAAGTAATTTCAAAAACAAAACCAAAAAACAGGGAACTTCTTTACATTTCCTTCAGGGTCTCTGATGACACCTGTAATGACCGTATCTACAATGACAGCTGGATGTGGAATAAGGCTGGACACTTGGGACTGAGAGGATTGGTGAGATTGGGTGAGCAAATGCAGACCCTTTAAAGCAAAAATGCATGGCCCCCATTCCATGGGTCCAAACCCTCCATGTTGAAGGGAATATTACTACAGCTATAACATGTACGGGAAACCTAGAGAATGGACACACTGTGAATACAAATGGTTTCCAAAACTCAACGCGTAGTCCCTCCACTGGTGCTCCGGTTTAACTTTCCAACTGCTTTACTATCAATCTCCCAACTTGGAGAGACTGCCCCTTTAACCTCCTGGTTCTCACAGGTTGCCAATTTGGCAGAGGATGGAAGGGAAGAGGGAGAACCAATGAGAGAGTTACTGTTAGGCATTTGGACGGGCACATGTCACTCTAATTTCCCGGCAGGAAGAAGAATTAACCAGAGTCTCGGCCACCGATCGGGAACCAGTATAGGTCCTGAACCAAAATTTTGGACTTGCGTAAAGCTCACAAAAAACGAGTTGGAAAATGGAGCTCAGGGCCACAGCAATTCACAAACTGGCAGAGTAATAAAAGACCACTATCGTCCAAAAATCTGTTGAGGGAAGGCAACGAGGCAGACTTGAAAGCCAGGCAGAATAGCAGGAAACAGATTTCAAGAGGTACGTTGGAATCGCCTTTAAAGCACAGGAAGAGGGGCACAACTTCGACAATGACGCAGTTGGCCAAAAAGGGCGTATGCGTTTTCTCCTGAATATATTCAGGAGAAAACGCATACGCCCTTTTTGGCCAAACAAGCAAGCGGGCAATGCAAATCTGCACTACAAAGAAGTATCACTTCCCACCGGTCAAAAGGGACATCCACAAAATGTGTAAAAACCAGAAAGGCAAGACAGGCCCTGGAGAACAGGGAGCCTTGTTATGCTGATGGGCGGGATGTAAATTGCCAACTGCCTCACTGGAGGAGTGCATTGCGTTCCCCAAAACAAGTAAACAACAGAGCTACAGAGCCAAGGGCACTTCCAGTCTAGGGAATATACATTGGGAAAACTGAAAATCAATAAGACAGAGCCACCCCCAAATTTAGGGCTGCACTGCTTACAAGAACCTCAACTTGGGTACACCTTAAATGTCCCAGGAAATATAAAAATGGTTCAAAAAACTGTGGTATTTATGTCCGATGGAATATCCCTCAGCCATGAAATCAATGTCATAAGACCAGGAGCAGCAAAGTGAGTGGATTCAGGTACGATGATTCTAAGTGAAATAAGTCACACAGAAAAAGAAACATATCATAAGATATGACTTATGAAGATCCTGTAAACATGGCTACACATGAACTGAGTTGGAAACAGAACAGAGTATCACATTTAGAAAACACTCTTATGCCTGCTTAAGGGGAAACGAGAGGTGGGGTGATGCATAAAACCAGAGTTTGATATAAGCACAGGTACCATTTCCAAAACCAACTGTGGAATAGACAAGACCTACACCTTCCTCAGTGAAAGGGACTCAAAACCCCATATTTCCCGCAGAGGAATAGATCTGACTAGTAAGAATCTTAAAACCTATGTATTGATATGTCTCTGTAAGGGAATCAAGTGTGTCTAGACTGGCATAAACATGGCAGAGAAAATCAGCTCAAACCCACTATAAAAAGGAATTTCAAAAACAAAACCAAAAAACAGGGAAATTCTTTACATTTCCTTCAGGGTCTCTGATGAAACCTGGAAAAACCCTGTCTACAATGACAGCTGGATGTGGCATAAGGCTGGACACTTGGGACTGAGAGGATTGGTGAGATTGGGTGAGCAAATGCAGACCCTTTAAAGCAAAAATGCATGGCCCCCATTCCATGGGTCCCAACTCTCCAGGTTGAAGGGAATATTACTACAGCTATAACATGTACGGGAAACCTAGGGAATGGACACACTGTGAATACAAAAGGTTTCTAAAACTCAACGAGTAGTCCCTCTCCTGGTGCTCCTGTTTCACTTTCCAACTGCTTTACTATCAATCTCCCAACTTGGAGAGACAGCCCCTTTAACCTCCTGGTTCGCACAGGTTGCCAATTTGGCAGAGGATGGAAGGGAAGAGGGAGAACCAATGAGAGAGTTACTGTTAGGCATTTGGACGGGCACATGTCACTCTAATTTCCCGGCAGGAAGAAGAATTAACCAGAGTCTCAGCCACCCACCGGGAACCAGTATAGGTCCTGAACCAAAATTTTGGACTTGCGTAAAG
This sequence comes from Mesoplodon bidens, assembly GCF_964165515.1. Lineage (NCBI taxonomy): Eukaryota > Metazoa > Chordata > Mammalia > Artiodactyla > Ziphiidae > Mesoplodon > Mesoplodon bidens. Next base: position 179,114 of record NW_027672241.1, on the reverse strand, counting down.
CTCACAAAAAACGAGTTGGAAAATGGAGCTCAGGGCCACAGCAATTCACAAACTGGCAGAGTAATAAAAGACAACTATCGTCCAAAAATCTGTTGAGGGAAGGCAACGAGGAAGTCTTGAAAGCCAGGCAGAATATCAGGAAACAGATTTCAAGAGGTACGTTGGAATCGCCTTTAAAGCACAGGAAGAGGGGCACAACTTCGACAATGATGCACTTGGCCAAAAAGTGCGTATGAGTTTTCTCCTGAATATATTCAGGAGAAAACGCATACGCCCTTTTTGGCCAAACAAGCAAGCGGGCAATGCAAATCTGCACTACAAAGAAGTATCACTTCCCACCGGTCAAAAGGGACATCCACAAAATGTGTAAAAACCAGAAAGGCAAGACAGGCCCTGGAGAACAGGGAGCCTTGTTATGCTGATGGGCGGGATGTAAATTGCCAACCGCCTCACTGGAGGAGTGCCTTGCGTTCCCTAAAACAAGTAAACAACAGAGCTACAGAGCCAAGGGCACTTCCAGTCTAGGGAATATACATTGGGAAAACTGAAAATCAATAAGACAGAACCACCCCCAAATTTAGGGCTGCACTGCTTACAAGAACCTCAACTTGGGTACACCTTAAATATCCCAGGAAATATAAAAATGGTTCAAAAAACTGTGGTATTTATGTCCGATGCAATATCCCTCAGCCATGAAATCAATGTCATAAGACCAGGAGCAGCAAAGTGAGTGGATTCAGGTACGATGATTCTAAGGGAAATAAGTCACACAGAAAAATAAACTTATCATAAGATATGACTTATGAAGATCCTGTAAACATGGCTACACATGAACTGACTTAGGAAAGAGAACAGAGTCTCACATTGAGAAAACACTCTTATGCCTGCTTAAGGGGAAAGGAGAGGTGGGGTGATGCATAAAACCAGAGTTTGATATAAGCACAGGTACCATTTCCAAAAGCAACTGTGGAATAGACAAGACCTACACCTTCCTCAGTGAAAGGGACTCAAAACCCCATATTTCCCGCAGAGGAATAGATCTGACTAGTAGGAATCTTAAAACCTATGTATTGATATGTCTCTGTAAGGGAATCAAGTGTGTCTAGACTGGCATAAACATGGCAGCGAGAATCAGCTCAAACCCACTATAAAAAGGAATTTCAAAAACAAAACCAAAAAACAGGGAAATTCTTTACATTTCCTTCAGGGTCTCTGATGAAACCTGGAAAAACCCTGTCTACAATGACAGCTGGATGTGGCATAAGGCTGGACACTTGGGACTGAGAGGATTGGTGAGATTGGGTGAGCAAATGCAGACCCTTAAAAGCAAAAATGCATGGCCCCCATTCCATGGGTCCCAACTCTCCAGGTTGAAGGGAATATTACTACAGCTATAACATGTACGGGAAACCAAGAGAATGGACACACTGTGAATACAAAAGGTTTCTAAAACTCAACGAGTTGTCCCTCTCCTGGTGCTCCGGTTTGACTTTCCAACTGCTTTACTATCAATCTCCCATCTTGGAGAGACAGCCCCTTTAACCTCCTGGTTCTCACAGGTTGCCAATTTGGCAGAGGATGGAAGGGAAGAGGGAGAACCAATGATAGAGTTACTGTTAGGCATTTGGACGGGCACATGTCACTCTAAATTCCCGGCAGGAAGAAGAATTAACCAGAGTCTCAGCCACCCACCGGGAACCAGTATAGGTCCTGAACCAAAATTTTGGACTTGCGTACAGCTCACAAAAAACGAGTTGGAAAATGGAGCTCAGGGCCACAGCAATTCACAAACTGGCAGAGTATTAAAGGACAACTATCGTCCAAAAATCTGTTGAGGGAAGGCAACGAGGCAGACTTGAAAGCCAGGCACAATAGCAGGTAACAGATTTCAAGAGGTACGTTGGAATCGCCTTTAAAGCACAGGAAGAGGGGCACAACTTCGACAGTGACGCATTTGGCCAAAAAGGGCGTATGCGTTTTCTCCTGAATATATTCAGGAGAAAACGCATACGCCCTTTTTGGCCAAACAAGCAAGCGGGCAATGCAAATCTGCACTACAAAGAAGTATCACTTCCCACCGGTCAAAAGGGACATCCACAAAATGTGTAAAAAGCAGAAAGGCAAGACACGCCCTGGAGAACAGGGAGCCTTGTTATGCTGATGGGCGGGATGTAAATTGCCAACTGCCTCACTGGAGGAGTGCATTGTGTTCCCTAAAACAAGTAAACAACAGAGCTACAGAGCCAAGGGCACTTCCAGTATATGGAATATACATTGGGAAAACTGAAAATCAATAAGACAGAGCCAACCCCAAATTTAGGGCTGCACTGCTTACAAGAACCTCAACTTGGGTACACCTTAAATATCCCAGGAAATATAAAAATGGTTCAAAAAACTGGGGTATTTATGTCCGATGGAATATCCCTCAGCCATGAAATCCATGTCATAAGACCAGGAGCAGCAAAGTGAGTGGATTCAGGTACGATGATTCTAAGTGAAATAAGTCACACAGAAAAAGAAACTTATCATAAGATATCACTTATGAAGATCCTGTAAACATGGCTACACATGAACTGAGTTAGGAAAGAGAACAGAGTCTCACATTTAGAAAACACTCTTATGCCTGCTTAAGGGGAAAGGAGAGGTGGGGTGATGCATAAAACCAGAGTTTGATATAAGCACAGGTACCATTTCCAAAACCAACTGTGGAATAGACAAGACCTACACCTTCCTCAGTGAAAGGGACTCAAAACCCCATATTTCCCGCAGTGGAATAGATCTGACTAGTAAGAATCTTAAAACCTATGTATTGATATGTTTCTGTAAGGGAATCAAGTGTGTCTAGACTGGCATAAACATGGCAGAGAGAATCAGCTCAAACCCACTATAAAAAGGAATTTCAAAAACAAAACCTAAAAACAGGGAAATACTTTACATTTCCTTCAGGGTCTCTGATGAAACCCGGAAAAACCCTGTCTACAATGACAGCTGGATATGGCATAAGGCTGGACACTTGGGACTGAGAGGATTTTTGAGATTGGGTGAGCAAATGCAGACCCTTTAAAGCAAAAATGCATGGCCCCCATTCCATGGGTCCCTGCTCTCCAGGTTGAAGGGAATATTACTACAGCTATAACATGTACGGGAAACCTAGAGAATGGACACACTGTGAATACAAAATGTTTCTAAAACTCAACGCGTAGTCCCTCTCCTGGTGCTCCGGTTTGACTTTCCAACTGCTTTACTATCAATCTCCCAACTTGGAGACACAGCCCCTTTAACCTCCTGGTTCGCACAGGTTGCCAATTTGGCAGAGGATGGAAGGGAAGAGGGAGAACCAATGAGAGAGTTACTGTTAGGCATTTGGACGGGCACATGTCACTCTAATTTCCCGGCAGGAAGAAGAATTAACCAGAGTCTCAGCCACCCACCGGGAACCAGTATAGGTCCTGAACCAAAATTTTGGACTTGCATAGAGCTCACAAAAAACGAGTTGGAAAATGGAGCTCAGGGCCACAGCAATTCACAAACTGGCAGAGTAATAAAGGACAACTATCGTCCAAAAATCTGTTGAGGGAATGCAACGAGGCAGACTTGAAAGCCAGGCACAATAGCAGGTAACAGATTTCAAGAGGAACATTGGAATCGCCTTTAAAGCACAGGAAGAGGGGCACAACTTCGACAATGATGCAGTTGGCCAAAAAGGGCGTATGCGTTTTCTCCTGAATATATTCAGGAGAAAACGCATACGCCCTTTTTGGCCAAACAAGCAAGCGGGCAATGCAAATCTGCACTACAAAGAAGTATCACTTCCCAGCGGTCAAAAGGGGCATCCACAAAATGTGTAAAAACGAGAAAGGCAAGACAGGCCCTGGAGAACAGGGAGCCTTGTTATGCTGATGGGAGTGATGTAAATTGCCAACTGATTCACTGGAGGACTGCATTGCGTTCCCTAAAACAAGTAAACAACAGAGCTACAGAGCCAAGGGCACTTCCTGTCTAGGGAATATTCATTGGGAAAACTGAAAATCAATAAGACAGAGCCATCCCCAAATTTTGGGCTGCACTGCTTACAAGAACCTCAACTTGGGTACACCTTAAATATCCCAGGAAATATAAAAATGGTTCAAAAAACTGTGGTATTTATGTCCGATGGAATATCCCTCAACCATGAAATCAATGTCATAAGACCAGGAGCAGCAAAGTGAGTGGATTCAGGTACGATGATTCTAAGTGAAATAAGTCACACAGAAAAAGAAACTTATTATAATATATCACTTATGAAGATCCTGTAAACATGGCTACACATGAACTGAGTTAGGAAAGAGTACAGACTCTCACATTTAGAAAACACTCTTATGCCTGCTTAAGGGGAAAGGAGAGGTGGGGTGATGCATAAAACCAGAGTTTGATATAAGCACAGGTACCATTTCCAAAACCAACTGTGGAATAGACAAGACCTACACCTTCCTCAGTGAAAGGGACTCAAAACCCCATATTTCCCGCAGAGGAATAGATCTGACTAGTAAGAAACTTAAAACCTATGTATTGATATGTCTCTGTAAGGGAATCAAGTGTGTCTAGACTGGCATAAACATGACAGAGAGAATCAGCTCAAACCCACTATAAAAAGGAATTTCAAAAACAAAACCAATAAACAGGGAAATTCTTTACATTTCCTTCAGGGTCTCTGAAGAAACCTGGAAAAACCATGTCTACAATGACAGCTGGATGTGGCATATGGCTGGACACTTGGGACTGAGAGGATTGGTGAGATTGGGTGAGCAAATGCAGACCCATTAAAGCAAAAATGCATGGTCCCCATTCCATGGGTCCCAACTCTCCAGGTTGAAGGGAATATTACTACAGCTATAACATGTACGGGAAACCTAGAGAATGGACACACTGTGAATACAAAAGGTTTCTAAAACTCAACGAGTAGTCCCTCTCCTGGTGCTCCGGTTTGACATTCCAACTGCTTTACTATCAATCTCCCAACTTGGAGAGACAGCCCCTTTAACGTCCTGGTTCGCACAGGTTGCCAATTTGGCAGAGGATGGAAGGGAAGAGGGAGAACCAATGAGAGAGTTACTGTTAGGCATTTGGACGGGCACATGTCACTCTAATTTCCCGGCAGGAAGAAGAATTAACCAGAGTCTCGGCCACCCACCGGGAACCAGTATAGGTACTGAACCAAAATTTTGGACTTGCGTAAAGCTCACAAAAAACGAGGTGGAAAATGGAGCTCCGGGCCACAGCAATTCACAAACTGGCAGAGTAATAAAGCACAACTATCGTCCAAAAATCTGTTGAGGGAAGGCAACGAGGCAGACTTGAAAGCCAGGCAGAATAGCAGGAAACAGATTTCAAGACGTACGTTGGAATCGCCTTTAAAGCACAGGAAGAGGGGCACAACTTCGACAATGACGCAGTTGGCCAAAAAGGGCGTATGCGTTTTCTCCTGAATATATTCAGGAGAAAACGCATACGCCCTTTTTGGCCAAACAAGCAAGCGGGCAATACAAATCTGCACTACAAAGAAGTATCACTTCCCACCGGTCAAAAGGGACATCCACAAAATGTGTAAAAACCAGAAAGGCAAGACAGGCCCTGGAGAACAGGGAGCCTTGTTATGCTGATGGGCGGGATGTAAATTGCCAACTGCCTCACTGGAGGAGTGCATTGCGTTCCCTAAAACATGTAAACAACAGAGCTACAGAGCCAAGGACACTTCCAGTCTAGGGAATATACATTGGGAAAACTGAAAATCAATAAGACAGAGCCACCCCCAAATTTAGGGCTGCACTGCTTACAAGAACCTCAACTTGTGTACACCTTAAATATCCCAGAAAATATAAAAATGGTTCAAAAAACTGTGGTATTTATGTCCGATGCAATATCCCTCAGCCATGAAATCAATGTCATAAGACCAGGAGCAGCAAAGTGAGTGGATTCAGGTACGATGATTCTAAGTGAAATAAGTCACACAGAAATAGAAACTTATCATAAGATATGACTTATGAAGATCCTGTAAACATGGCTACACATGAACTGAGTTAGGAAAGAGAACATAGTCTCACATTGAGAAAACACTCTTATGCCTGCTGAAGGGGAAAGGAGAGGTGGGGTGATGCATAAAACCAGAGTTTGATATAAGCACAGGTACCATTTCCAAAACCAACTGTGGAATAGACAAGACCTACACCTTCCTCAGTGAAAGGGACTCAAAACCCCATATTTCCCGCAGAGGAATAGATCTGACTAGTAAGAATCTTAAAACCTATGTATTGATATGTCTCTGTAAGGGAATCAAGTGTGTCTAGACTGGCATAAACATGGCAGAGAGAATCAGCTCAAACCCACTATAAAAAGTAATTTCAAAAACAAAACCAAAAAACAGGGAACTTCTTTACATTTCCTTCAGGGTCTCTGATGACACCTGTAATGACCGTATCTACAATGACAGCTGGATGTGGAATAAGGCTGGACACTTGGGACTGAGAGGATTGGTGAGATTGGGTGAGCAAATGCAGACCCTTTAAAGCAAAAATGCATGGCCCCCATTCCATGGGTCCAAACCCTCCATGTTGAAGGGAATATTACTACAGCTATAACATGTACGGGAAACCTAGAGAATGGACACACTGTGAATACAAATGGTTTCCAAAACTCAACGCGTAGTCCCTCCACTGGTGCTCCGGTTTAACTTTCCAACTGCTTTACTATCAATCTCCCAACTTGGAGAGACTGCCCCTTTAACCTCCTGGTTCTCACAGGTTGCCAATTTGGCAGAGGATGGAAGGGAAGAGGGAGAACCAATGAGAGAGTTACTGTTAGGCATTTGGACGGGCACATGTCACTCTAATTTCCCGGCAGGAAGAAGAATTAACCAGAGTCTCGGCCACCGATCGGGAACCAGTATAGGTCCTGAACCAAAATTTTGGACTTGCGTAAAGCTCACAAAAAACGAGTTGGAAAATGGAGCTCAGGGCCACAGCAATTCACAAACTGGCAGAGTAATAAAAGACCACTATCGTCCAAAAATCTGTTGAGGGAAGGCAACGAGGCAGACTTGAAAGCCAGGCAGAATAGCAGGAAACAGATTTCAAGAGGTACGTTGGAATCGCCTTTAAAGCACAGGAAGAGGGGCACAACTTCGACAATGACGCAGTTGGCCAAAAAGGGCGTATGCGTTTTCTCCTGAATATATTCAGGAGAAAACGCATACGCCCTTTTTGGCCAAACAAGCAAGCGGGCAATGCAAATCTGCACTACAAAGAAGTATCACTTCCCACCGGTCAAAAGGGACATCCACAAAATGTGTAAAAACCAGAAAGGCAAGACAGGCCCTGGAGAACAGGGAGCCTTGTTATGCTGATGGGCGGGATGTAAATTGCCAACTGCCTCACTGGAGGAGTGCATTGCGTTCCCCAAAACAAGTAAACAACAGAGCTACAGAGCCAAGGGCACTTCCAGTCTAGGGAATATACATTGGGAAAACTGAAAATCAATAAGACAGAGCCACCCCCAAATTTAGGGCTGCACTGCTTACAAGAACCTCAACTTGGGTACACCTTAAATGTCCCAGGAAATATAAAAATGGTTCAAAAAACTGTGGTATTTATGTCCGATGGAATATCCCTCAGCCATGAAATCAATGTCATAAGACCAGGAGCAGCAAAGTGAGTGGATTCAGGTACGATGATTCTAAGTGAAATAAGTCACACAGAAAAAGAAACATATCATAAGATATGACTTATGAAGATCCTGTAAACATGGCTACACATGAACTGAGTTGGAAACAGAACAGAGTATCACATTTAGAAAACACTCTTATGCCTGCTTAAGGGGAAAGGTGAGGTGGGGTGATGCATAAAACCAGAGTTTGATATAAGCACAGGTACCATTTCCAAAACCAACTGTGGAATAGACAAGACCTACACCTTCCTCAGTGAAAGGGACTCAAAACCCCATATTTCCCGCAGAGGAATAGATCTGACTAGTAAGAATCTTAAAACCTATGTATTGATATGTCTCTGTAAGGGAATCAAGTGTGTCTAGACTGGCATAAACATGGCAGAGAAAATCAGCTCAAACCCACTATAAAAAGGAATTTCAAAAACAAAACCAAAAAACAGGGAAATTCTTTACATTTCCTTCAGGGTCTCTGATGAAACCTGGAAAAACCCTGTCTACAATGACAGCTGGATGTGGCATAAGGCTGGACACTTGGGACTGAGAGGATTGGTGAGATTGGGTGAGCAAATGCAGACCCTTTAAAGCAAAAATGCATGGCCCCCATTCCATGGGTCCCAACTCTCCAGGTTGAAGGGAATATTACTACAGCTATAACATGTACGGGAAACCTAGGGAATGGACACACTGTGAATACAAAAGGTTTCTAAAACTCAACGAGTAGTCCCTCTCCTGGTGCTCCGGTTTCACTTTCCAACTGCTTTACTATCAATCTGCAAACTTCGAGAGACAGCCCCTTTAACCTCCTGGTTCGCACAGGTTGCCAATTTGGCAGAGGATGGAAGGGAAGAGGGAGAACCAATGAGAGAGTTACTGTTAGGCATTTGGACGGGCACATGTCACTCTAATTTCCCGGCAGGAAGAAGAATTAACCAGAGTCTCAGCCACCCACCGGGAACCAGTATAGGTCCTGAACCAAAATTTTGGACTTGCGTACAGCTCACAAAAAACGAGTTGGGAAATGGAGCTCAGGGCCACAGCAATTCACAAACTGGCAGAGTAATAAAGGACATCTATCGTCCAAAAATCTGTTGAGGGAAGGCAACGAGGCAGACTTGAAAGCCAGGCAGAATAGCAGGAAACAGATTTCAAGAGGTACGTTGGAATCACCTTTAAAGCACAGGAAGAGGGGCACAACTTCGACAATGACGCAGTTGGCCAAAAAGGGCGTATGCGTTTTCTCCTGAATATATTCAGGAGAAAACGCATACGCCCTTTTTGGCCAAACAAGCAAGCGGGCAATGCAAATCTGCACTACAAAGAAGTATCACTTCCCACCGGTCAAAAGGGACATCCACAAAATGTGTAAAAACCAGAAAGGCAAGACAGGCCCTGGAGAACAGGGAACCTTGTTATTCTGATGGGCGGGATGTAAATTGCCAACTGCCTCCCTGGCGGAGTGCATTGCGTTCCCTAAAACAAGTAAACAACAGAGCTACAGAGCCAAGGGCACTTCCAGTCTAGGGAATATACTTTGGGAAAACTGAAAATCAATAAGACAGAGCCACCCCCAAATTTACGGCTGCACTGCTTACAAGAACCTCAACTTGGGTACACCTTAAATATCCCAGGAAATATAAAAATGGTTCAAAAAATTGTGGTATTTATGTCTGATGCAATATCCCTCAGCCATGTAATCAATGTCATAAGACCAGGAGCAGCAAAGTGAGTGGATTCATGTACGATGATTCTAAGTGAAATAAGTCACACAGAAAATGAAACTTATCATTAGATATGACTTATGATGATCCTGTGTACATGGCTACACATGAAATGAGTTAGGAAAGAGAACAGAGTCTCACATTTAGAAAACACTCTTATGCCTGCTGAAGGGGAAAGAAGAGGTGGGGTGATGCATAACACCAGAGTTTGATATAAGCACAGGTACCATTTCCAAAACCAACTGTGGAATAGACAAGACCTACACCTTCCTCAGTGAAAGGGACTCAAAACCCCATATTTCCCGCAGAGGAATAGATCTGACTAGTAAGAATCTTAAAACCTATGTATTGATATGTCTCTGTAAGGGAATCAAGTGTGTCTAGACTGGCATAAACATGGCAGAGAGAATCAGCTCAAACCCACTATGAAAATGAATTTCAAAAACAAAACCAAAAAATAGGGAAATTCTTTACATTTCCTTCAGGGTCTCTGATGAAACCTGGAAAACCCTGTCTACAATGACAGCTGGATGTGCATTAAGGCTGGACACTTGGGACTGAGAGGATTGGTGAGATTGGGTGAGCAAATGCAGACCCTTTAAAGCAAAAATGCATGGCCCCCATTCCATGGGTCCCAACTCTCCAGGTTGAAGGGAATATTACTACAGCTATAACATATACGGGAAACCTAGAGAATGGACACACTGTGAATACAAAAGGTTTCTAAAACTCAACGAGTAGTCCCTCTCCTGGTGCTCCGGTTTGACTTTCCAACTGCTTTACTATCAATCTCCCAACTTCGAGAGACAGCCCCTTTAACCTCCTGGTTCGCACAGGTTGCCAATTTGGCAGAGGATGGAAGGGAAGAGGGAGAACCAATGAGAGACTAGATGTTAGGCATTTGGACGGGCACATGTCACTCTAATTTCCCGGCAGTGAGAAGAATTAACCAATGTCTCAGCCACCCAAGGGGTACCAGTAGAGGTCCTGAACCAAAATTTGGACTTGCGTTCAGCTCACAAAAACGAGTTGAATAATGGAGCTCTGGGGCACAGCAATTCACAAACTGGCAGAGTAATAAAGGACAACTATCATCCAAAAATCTGTTGAGGCAAGGCAACGAGGCGGACTTGAAAGCGAGGCAGAATAGCAGGAAACTGATTTCAAGAGGTACATTGGAATCGCCTTTAAAGCACAGGAAGAAGGGCACAACTTCGACAATGACGCACTTGGCCTAAAAGGGCGTATGCGTTTTCTACTGAATATATTCAGAAGAAAATGCATACGCCCTTTTGGCCAAGCAAGCAAGCGGGCAATTCAAATCTGTACTACAAAGAAGTATCACTTCCCAATGGTCAAAAGGGACATCCACAAAATGTGTAAAAACCAGAAAGGCAAGACAGGCCCTGGAGAACAGGGAGCCTTGTTATGCTGATGGGCGGGATGTAAATTGCCTACTGCCTCACTGGAGGAGTGCATTGTGTTCCCTAAAACAAGTAAAGAACAGAGCTACAGAGCCAAGGGCACTTCCAGTCTAGGGAATATACCTTGGGAAAACTGAAACTCAATAAGACAGAGCCACCACCAAATATAGGGCTGCACTGCTTACAAGAACCTCAACTTGGGTACACCTTAAATATCCCAGGAAATATAAAAATGGTTCAAAAAACTGTGGTATTTATGTCCGATGGAATATCCCTCAGCCAAGAAATCAATGTCATAAGACCAGGAGCAGCAAAGTGAGTGGATTCAGGTACGATGATTCTAAGTGAAATAAGTCACACAGAAAAAGAAACTTATCCTAAGATATCACTTATGAAGATCCTGTAAACATGGCTAAACATGAACTGAGTTAGGAAAGAGAACAAAGTCTCACATTTAGAAAACACTCTTATGCCTGCTTAAGGGGAAAGGAGAGGTGGGGTGATGCATAAAACCAGAGTTTGATATAAGCACAGGTACCATTTCTATAACCAACTCTGGAATTGACAAGACCTACACCTTCCTCAGTGAAAGGGACTCAAAACCCCATATTTCCAGCAGAGGAATTGATCTGACTAGTAAGAATCTTAAAACCTATGTATTGATATGTCTCCGTAAGGGAAACAAGTGTGTTTAGAATGGCTTAAACATGGCAGCGAGAATCAGCTCAAACCCACTATAAAAAGGAATTTCAAAAACAAAACCAAAAAACAGGGAAATTCTTTACAATTCCTTCAGGGTCTCTCATGAAACCTGGAATGACCATATCTACAATGATAGTTGGATGTGGCATAAGGCTGGACACTTGGGACTGAGAGGATTGGTGAGATTGGGTGAGCAAATGCAGACCCTTTAAAGCCATAATGCATGGCCCCCATTCCATGGGTCCCAACTCTCCAGGTTGAAGGGAATATTACTACAGCTATAACATGTACGGGAAACCTAGAGAATGGACACACTGTGAATACAAAAGATTTCTAAAACTCAACGAGTAGTCCCTCTCCTGGTGCTCCGGTTTGACTTTCCAACTTCTTTACTATCAATCTCCCAACTTGGAGAGACAGCCCCTTTAAGCTCCTGGTTCGCACAGTTTGCCAATTTGGCAGAGGATGGAAGGGAAGAGGGAGAACCAATGAGAGAGTAGCTGTTAGGTATTTGGACGGACACATTTCACTCTAATTTCCCGGCAGGAAGATGAATTAACCAAAGTCTCAGCCACCCACCGGTAAACAGTAGAGGTCCTGAACCAAAATTTTGTACTTGCGTTCTGCTCAAAAAAAACGAGTTGAAAAATGGAGCTCAGGGCCACAGCAATTCACAAACTGGCAGAGTAATAGAGGACAACTATCGTCCCAAAATCTGTTGGGGTAAGGCAACGAGGCAGACTTGAAAGCGAGGCAGAACAGCAGGAAACAGATTTCAAGATGTACGTTGGAATCGCCTTTAAAGCACAGGAAGTGGGCCACAACTTCGACAATGACGCACTTGGCCAAAAAGGGCGTATGCGTTTCACCTGAATATATTCAGGAGAAAATGCATACACCCTTTTTGGCCAAGCAAGCAAGCGGGAAATGCAAATCTGCACTACAAAGAAGTATCACTTCCCACCGGTCAAAAGGGACATCCACAAAATGTGTAAAAACCAGAAAGGCAAGACAGGCCTTGGAGAAGAGGGAGCCTTGTTATGCTGATGGGCGGGATGTAAATTGCCAACTGACTCACTGGAGGAGTGCATTGTGTTCCCCAAAACAAGGAACCAACAGAGCTATAGAGCCAAGGGCACTTCCAGTCTAGGGAATATACCTTGGGAAAACTGAAAATCAAAAAGACAGAGCCACCCCCAAATTTAGGGCTGCACAGCTTACAAGAACCTCAACTTGGGTACAAATTAAATATCCCAGGAAATATGAACATGGTTCAAAAAATTGTGGTACTTATGTACGATGGAATATCCCACAGCCATGAAATCAATGTCAAAAGATAAGGAGCAGCAAAGTGATTGGATTCAGGTACGAGGATTCTAAGTGAAATAAGTCACACAGAAAAAGAAACTTATCATAAGATATGACTTATGAAGATCCTGTAAACATGGCTACACATGAACTAAGTTAGGAAAGAGAACAGAGTCTCACATTATGAAAACACTCTTATGCCCGTTTAAGGGGGAAGGAGAGGTGGGGTGATGCATAAAACCAGAGTTTGATATAAGCACAGGTACCGTTTCTAAAACCTACGTGGAATAGACAAGACCAACACCTTCCTCAGTGAAAGGGACTCAAAACCCCATACTTCCCGCAGAGGAATAGATCTGACTAGTAAGAATCTTACAACCTATGTATTGATATGTCAACGTAAGGGAATCAAGTGTGTCTAGACTGGCATAAACATGGCAGCGAGAATCAGCTCAAACCCACTATAAAAAGGAATTTCAAAAACAAATCCAAAAAACAGGGAAATTCTTTACAATTCCTTCAGGGTCTCTCATGAAACCTGGAATGACCCTATCTACAATGACAGCTGGAGGTGGCATAAGGCTGGACACTTGGGACTGAGAGGATTGGTGAGTTTGGGTGAGCAAATGCAGACCCTTCAAAACAATAATGCATTGCCCCCATTCCATGTGACCCAAATCTCCAGATTGAAAGTTATATTACTACAGCTATAACATGTACGGGAAACCTAGAGAATGGACACACTGTGAATTCAAAAGGTTTCTAAAACTCAATGAATAGTCCCTCTCCTGGTGCTCCGGTTTCACTTTCCAACTGCTTTACTATCAATCTCCCAACTTTAGAGCCAGACCCTTTAACCTCCTGGTTCGCACAGGTTGCAAATTTGGCAGAGGATGGAAGGGAAGAGGGAGAACCAATGAGAGAGCAGCTGTTAGACATTTGGACGGGCACATGTCACTCTAAATTCCCGGCACGAAGAAAAATTAACCAAAGTCTCAGCCACCCACCAGGAACCAGTAGAGGTCGTGATCCAAAATTTTGGACTTTCGTTCAGTTCACCAAAAAATAGTTGAAAAATGGAGCTCAGGGGCACAGCAATTCACAAACTGGCAGAGTAATAAAGGAAACTATCGTCCAAAAATCTTTTGAGGGAAGCCAACGAGGCTGTCATGAATGCGAGGCAGAATAGCAGGAAACAGACTTCAAGAGGTACATTGGAATCGCCTTTAAAGTACAGGCAGAGGAGAACTACTTCATCAGTGATGTACTTGTCCAAAAGCGCATATGCGTTTTCTTCTGAATATATTCAAGAAAAAATACATACGCCCTTTTTGGCGAAGCAAGCCAGCAAGTAATGCAAATCTGCACTACAAGAACGATCACTTCCCACTGGTGAAAAGGGACATCCGAAAAATGTGAAAAAACCAGAAAGGCAAGACAGGCCCTGGAGAACAGGGAGTCTTGTTAGGCTAATGGGCAGGATGTAAATTTCTAAATGCCTCTCTGGGGTAGTGCACTGTGTTCCCTAAAACAAATAAAAAACAGAGCTACAGAGCCAATGGCAGTTCCAGTCTAGGGAATATACATTTGGAAAAATGAAAATCAGTAAGACAGAGCCACCCCAAAATTTAGGGCTGCACTGCTTACACGAACCTCAACTTGGGTACACCTTAAATGTCCCAGGAAAGAAAAAAAATGGTTCAAGAAATTGTGGTACTTACGTACGATTGAATATCCCTTAGCCATGAAATCAATGTCATAAGGCCAGTAGCAGCAAAATGAGTGGTTTCAGGTACAATGATTCTAAGTGAAATAAGTCACATTGAAAAAGAAACGTCATAAGATATCACTTACAAAGGTCCTGTAACCATGGCTACACATGAACTGAGTTAGGAAAGATAGCAGAGTAACAAATCTTATCATAAGTTGTCACTCATAGGGTGAATGTACACATGGCTACACATGAACTGGATTACAAACACTACAGAGTCACACATTTAGAAAACAATCTTCTGCCTGCTTAACGGGAAAGCCGAGGTGGGGTGATGCATAAAACCACAGTTTTAAATTAACACAGATACCGTTACCTAAACCATGTATGTAATAGACAACACCTACTCCCCACACAATGAACTGGACTCAACACCCCCTATTCATTGCAGAGGAATATATCTGACTGTAAGAATTTTAAAACGTATGTTTTCTCATGTCTCCATAAAGAAAGCATATGTGTGTATAATGGCATGAACACAGCACTGAAATTCAGCTAAACCCCCTTATAAAAATAAGTTTCAAAAGCAAAATGCAAAAACCGCGAAAAAGAGAGAAATCTTAAAAATTTCGTTCAGGGCCTGTGATCCAACCTGGATTGACCACCTTTACACCCACAGCTGGATGAGACATAAGACTGGACACTTGGGGCTGACAAGATTGCTGAGGTTGTGTGAGCAAAAGAACGCCACTTAGAGCAATACTGTGTGCTACCCATTCTAGTGGTCCCAACTCTCCCGGTTTAAGGGAATCTTCCTACAGTTAAAACATGCATGGGAAACCCAGTGGATGGTACACTGTGTAATTGGGAAAGTTTTCTAAAAGGTACCTCATTTTTCCTTTCGTCGTGCTCGGCTCCACCATTCCATCTGCATTACTAAAAATCTCCCCACTTGGAGTGTCAGTGCCTTTACCCTCCTTTTATGCACAGTTTGCAAATTGTGCAGAGGATGAACAGGAAGAGGGGAAACCAATGAGAGTTTAGCTGTAGGTGTTTGGATGGGCACATATCACTCTACTTTCCCATCAGGAAGAAGCATTAACCAAAGGCTAAGCCTGAAGCCCTGGAACCGGACTAGGGCCTAAAGCCATCGTGCGTTATTGCAGCCAGCTCACAAATAGGTGGTTTGAAAAATGGATATCAGGGGCACAACAATTCACAAACTTGCAGAGTTATAAAGGACAACTATCATCCAGAAATATATTGAGGTAAGGCCGTGAAGAGGATTTGAATGCAAGGCAGAATTGAAGGAAACAGATTTCAAGAGGTACATTGGAGTCATCTTTAAAGCACATGAAAAGCGACAGAACTCCAACAATGTTGCCCTTGGCAGAAAAGGGAGTATGTGTATTTTCTTGAATATATTCGGGAAAAAATGCATACGCCCTTTTTGGCCAAGCAAGCCATCAGGCATTGAAAATCCACACTACATAGAAGTGTCCCTTACCTCCAGTCAAAGGGCCATCCACAAATAGTGTAAAAACCACAAATGCTGGACAGGCCATGGAGAAAAGGGAGCCTGGTTACACCGATGGACAGGATGTAAATTGCCAACAGCCTCTCTGGAGAACTGTATGTTGTTTTCTAAAACAGAGCTACAGAGCATAGCACATTTCCACTCATGGGCGTGTATTTTGGGAAAACTAAAAATCCGCAACACACAGCCAGCGCAAAGTTTAGGGCTGCTCTGTTTACAAGAAGCTCGACTTCGGTCTTTAAATATCCCAGGAAAGGAAAAAAAAATGGATATAGATGTCATGGTACTTATATACAATGGAATGTCACTCAGACATAAAATCAATGTCATAAGGCCAATAGCAGCATAATGAGTGGCTTTAGGTATGATAATGCTAAGTGAAATGAGCCACAAAGAAACAGAAACATATTGTAATATATCACTTATAGAGGGAATGTAAACATGGCTACACATGAACTGAATTTCAAAAGAGAACAGAGTTACACATTTAGAAAACACACTTATGCCTCCTTAAGGGGAAAGGTGACGTAGGGTGATGTGTAAAAGCAGAGTTTGAAATTAGCACAGATACCATTCCATATACCAAATATGTAATAGACAAGACCTACTCCTTTCTCAATGAACTGGACACAAAACACCCTATTCACTGAAGAGGAATTTATCTGACTGGTAACAATCTTGAAATCTATGTATTTATATGTCTCCATAATGGAATCAAGTGTATGTAGATTGGCATAAACACAGATCAATGGAACAGGACAGAAAGCCCAGAGAGAAACCTACATACCTATGGCTATCTCATCTATGACAAAGGAGCTAAGGATATACAATGGAGAAAAGACAGTCTCTTCAGTAATTGGTGCTGGGAAAACTGGACCCCTACACATAAAAGAATGAAATTAGAACACTCCATAACACCATACACAAAAATAAACTCTAAATGGATTAGAGATCTAAATATAAGACCAGACACTATAAAACACTTAGAGGAAACCATAGGCAGAACACTCTATGACATAAATCGCAGCAAGATCCTTTTTGACTCACCTTCTAGAGAAATGGAAATAAAAACAGAAATCAACAAATGGGACCTAATGAAACTTAAAAGCTTTTACACGGTACAGGAAAACATAAACAAGATGCAAAAACAACCCTCAGAATGGGAGAAAATATTTTCAAATGAAGCAATTGACAAAGGATTAATCTCCAAACTTTACAAGCACCTCATGTAGCTCAATATCACAAAAACAAACAACCCAATCCAAAAACGGCCAGAAGACCTAATTAGACATTTCTCCAAAGAAGATATACAGATTACCAAGAAACACATGAAAGGATGCTGAACATCACTAATCATTAGAGAAATGCAAATCATAACTATCGTGAGGTATCACCACACAGCTGTCAGAGTGGCAATCATCAAAAAAATCTACAAAACAATAAATGCTGGAGAGGCCTTTATTGGAGAAAAGGGAACACACTTGCACTGTGGGTGGGAATGTAAATTGATATGGGCACTAAGGAGAACAGTACGGAGGTTCCTCTAAATAACTAACAATAGAGGTACCATACGACACAACAATCCAACTACTGGGCATTTGCCTTGCGAAAACCATAATTCAAAAAGAGTTATGTACAAAAAAGTTCATTGCAGCTCTATTTACAAGAGCTTGGACATGGAAGCAACCTAAGTGTCCATCGACAGATGAATGGATAAAGAAGATCTGGCACATATATACAATGGAATATTACTCAGCCATAAAAAGAAGCAAAACTGAGTTATTTGTACTGAGGTGGATGGACTTAGAATCTGTCCTACACAGTGAAGTAAGTCAGAAAGTGAAAAACAAATACTGTATGTTTACAGAGATATACGGAATCTAATGAAGAAAAAAAAAAGATTTTGAAGAACCTAGTGGCAGGACAGGATTAAGGACACAGACATAGAGAAAGGTCTTGAGGACACCGGAAGGGGGATGGGTAAGCTGAGACGAAGTGACAGAGTGACATGGACATAAATACATTACCAAATGTAACACCGATAGCTACTGAGAATCAGCCACATCGACCGGGGAGATCAGCTCGGTGCTTTGTGACCACATAAATTGGTGGGATATGGAATGTGGGAGGGAGATGCAAGAGGGAGGGGATCTGGTGATATTTGTATACGTATAGATTATTCACTTTGTTATACAGCAGAAACTAACACTCCATTGTAAAACAATTATACTCCAATAAACGTGTAAATGGAAAAAAATAAAGAAAGCCCAGGGATAAACCTACACACCTATGGTCAACCAATCTATGACAAAGGAGGCAAGACTATACAATGGAGATAAGACAGTCTCTTCAATCTTTGGTGCTGGGAAATATGGACAGCTACATGTAAAAGAATGAAATTAGAACACTCCCCAACACCATACATAAAAATATATTCAAAATGGATTAGAGACCTTAATGTAAGACCGGACAGTATAAAACTCTGAGAGGAAAACTTACGAAGGATACTCTGACGTAAATCACAGCAAGATCTTTTTTGATCCACCTCCTATAGTAATGAAATAAAAAAGAAAACTAAACAGATGGGACCTAATGAAATGTAAAAGCTTTTGCAAAGCAAAGGAAACTACAAACAAGACGAAAAGACAACCCTCAGAATGGCAGAACATATTTGCCAATGAATCAATGGACAAATGATTAATCTCCAATATATATAAACAGCTCATGCAGCTCAATATTAATAAAACAAACAACCCCATACAAAAATGGAAGAAGATCTAAATAGACATTTCTTCCAAGAAGACATAGAGATGGCCAGTACGCACATGAAAATCTGCTCAACATCACTAATTATTAGAGAAATGGAAATCGAAACTACAATGAGGTATCACGTCACACCTGTTAGAATGGGCATCATCAGAAAATCTACAAACAACAAATGCTGGAGAGGGTGTGGAGAAAAAGAACAGTCTTCCACTATTGCTGGGAATGTAAATCGATATAGTCTCTATGGAGAACAGTATGGAGGTTCCTTAAAAAACTAAAAATAGAATTAGCATATAATCCAGCAATCCCACTACTGGGCATATACCCAGAGAAAACCATAAATCAAAAAGACACATTCACCACAATGTTCATTGCAGCACTATTTACAATAGCCAGGTAATGAAAGCAACCTAAGTGCCCATAGAGAGATGAATGGATAAAGATGTGGTACATATATACAATGGAATATTACTCAGCCATACATCGGAATGAAATTGGGTCATTTGT
The DNA here is from genome assembly GCF_964165515.1 of Mesoplodon bidens. NCBI lineage: Eukaryota > Metazoa > Chordata > Mammalia > Artiodactyla > Ziphiidae > Mesoplodon > Mesoplodon bidens. The sequence continues at coordinate 159,743 of NW_027672241.1, read as the reverse complement.
AGAGACCTGGATGGATCTAGAGACTGTCATACAGAGTGAAGTAAGTCAGAAAGAGAAAAACAAATATTGTATGTTAATGCATATATGTGGAACCTAGAAAAATGGTACAGATGAACCGGTTTGCAGGGCAGAGATAGAGACACAGATGTAGAGAACAAACATATGGACACCAAGGGGGGAACGCCATGTGAGGGTGGTGGTGGGATGAATTGGGAGACTGGGATTCACATGTGCACACATAAGTATAAAATAGATATCCAGTAAGAACCTGCTGTATAAAAGAAATAAATAAATTTTAAAAAAAGTAAAAATAAATAACATTTAATAAAATAAACCAAAAAAAACGTTTTTCCCTTCACATAGACGTCTTTATATTAATGCATTATTTCCATGTTTATATCTCCAAATTTAAAAAAAAACAGGAATAAATAAAATGTACCTTGAACCAAAAAGAAAAAAAGAAAAAAATAAAACGGAACCCACCAGTTATACAGAGGAAAATCGTATCAGGGCACTTGCTCCAGTTGTAAAACATTCTTAAGTTGGTCAGAGGTGGGAAATCGTCTCCCATGCAGTGAGCAGCACTCCCCCCCCACAAGGAACATCCTCATTGCAAAGCTGGGGGACTGTGTCGAGGCGTCTGTGAGTAAATGTGAGCTGAGCCCCAGTCCTGCTGCAGCTGAACTCTTCCCACCCTTTCCAGGTAAAACAGCTGAATATGTACAAGAACTTGCAAGCCTAGAGGAAGGGCTGTGGAGCCACACCAGCGACAGCACGCAGGCCGACTTGGTGCCTGCTGGCCAGCCAGGATGGTCCTGGCCCCAGATGCTCTTCTGGAAGCTTTCCATTTCCCTACCTGAGATACCCTTCCTGCCACGGCCCCCACTGCTTTTTTACTTCCTCACCTCTGCCTGGGGAGAAATTCCAGCGGCAGGTATGGGTGACACATCCTCTTCTTTAGCAGGTGGCAGCCTGGCAACTCCTGCAGAAAGTCCAGCAGAGCCCCACTCACACTGGGCCACCCACAAAGCCATGGCCCCTCACTCCCTCCCACCACCCCAGCCCCGACACTGCTGACGGGGCAGAGAATATGGCGTCAGGCACAGCTACAGGGGCTCTTGCTGACTGGAGAGGAGTTTATATTGACCTTAACCCAGGCACACCTGGGGAGGGCTGGCAGGCAGTGTCAGGCTGCCGAAATCAGCCAATCCTCACCCCTCAGGGGATCACAGTTGCAGAAAATGAACCTTGCTAAACAGGCCACGGCCAAGGAACAGGTGTGGGCTCTTGAGAGTCAGGCTAGACAAGGGGCTTCAGCTGCGGCTTTTTTTCTCATCATTTTATCTGGTCCATGAGTGGAAAACAACTTCAAGAAGACCCTATACTAATGAGAAGAACCCAGGAGTCAGGGAGAGGAGTGATGGTGGGTGGAGACAGAGGCCTGGTGCCCTGGCTGCAGTGGAAGTGTCTGGAAGACCAGGCCGAGAGAGGCTGCACAGAGTGATAGCCAGGGTCACAGACCTGTCAGGGCTGCTGTTTGTTAGTTCAAGTCCTGCTCTGAGGCGTTCTGTGTCAGCTGTGAGCGACAGGTGAGATGGGGGTTCTCTGCAAGGTGGGCTATGTGCACAGTTCTTGTGTGTCCAGCCCTGCTTGGGTACCTGCCCAGGGGAGCTCCGTATCCGGGGAAGGGCCTGGATATGAAAGCCCAATGGGCTGCTGGGTAACTGCACAGGTGAGCTCCATACCCTGGGAGGGACATGACCATGAGGGCCCCGTGGGCTGTGGGGTGGGGGGTGCAGCCCAGGTGAGCTCCATATCCTGGGATTGGCCTGACCACGAGAGTCCCATTGGCTGCTGGAGACCTGGTAAAGGATATCAGGACAGTCAGTGAAGCCACCGAGGATATACATCCAGTAGCTCCTATTTCCTACACCCTGCTGGTCATTCTACCATCCACCAGGCCATGGCATTCTGTATTAGACTTCAATGATGCCTTCTTCTGTATTCCATTCATCTCAGAGTCACAAGGATTTTTGGCTTGTGAGTGGCAGGACACAACATGCAACCAAAGCAATAATGCTGGGCCATCCTTCCCCAATGGTTCAAAAATACCCACACCATCATTGGGGAAATGTCCTCTAAAGACCTAAAAGTTCTACCTCTGTAAAAGGGAACCCTCCTTCAATATGCAGAGGACATTCTGATCACCAGGCCTACTAAAGACGCCTCTGAACTACCTAGTCAAGAAAGGATAGAAGGTGTCCAACAAAAAGGCTCAAATATCCCAGGCTAAGGTGACATGCCTGGGCTTCATTGTCACAGATATTCGGAGAAACACATCCCAGGATAGGGAAGAAGCCATTTGCAACCTTACCTCTTCTAAAACTAGAAGACAGCTTAGGGGTTCCTGGGGAGGCCAAGGTTTTCTGCATCTGGATCCCTAACTACAGTCTAATAGCTGGGCCTCTACATGAAACACTGACACGAAAAGATGATGATCCTTTTGAATAGAATCCAGAAGCAGCCTTTCAAGAATGGAAAGAGCAGTCAATTCAGACCCTTGCCCAGGATCTCCCTAATTTAGCTAAACCCTTTGACCTTTACATACCCAGTCATAGGTTAATCGCCCTTGGAGCCTTAGTGCAAAAACTGGGACCACTTGAAATGGAGCAACAAAAGAATGCCCTTCAGGTATGATAAACTATGGTCACCGAGGGCTTTGCCCACCGACTCATCAGGCCAGGATACTGGGGTATCTAAAAAGCTGAATCAGAAGCCCGCAAGGCCAGCTCCCTCCTAAGGGAAAAGGACCCCACGTGGTGATCCTAACCACCCATCATGCCCTGAAGTTGCAGGGGTCGCTCTGTGGACACACTGACCTCGAGTGAGGAGGCCCTCCAACTCCAACCTCCAGAGAGACAAACGGGGGCAACAGGCCACCAAAATGACTCGTGTGACTATCACTTGACCTGGAGTTTCTCTCAGAAAACAACAAGACTGTGCCCCGAAAGAGCAGACTACTGCTTGCAGGACTTACTGCACCCAGAGGGGCGCTAATAAGCTTGGCGGGGGAAACATATATCACGCTTTCACCATAGAAAGCCCTACAGACACCGCGGTGATGATGGTCAATATGACCGGCTGGACTGCTGGATACTTCTAAAGGCCGTTGACTCAGTGGACGTCATGGTCCTGGATCACCACTGACCCTGGACTGTCTGGGAGTTGTGCGGGCAGGGCTCTGACACATGGTGCTGTTTGTACATTAATTCAGGGACCTAATTAAAGAAAGCACAGACTAGTGGTCAGAGCATCTAGGCTGGCAAAAAACGTCAGCCTAAGGTCGCAAACAAATGTGGGGTGGGATGGAACCTGCCACCACAGCATCTCTGCGCATCTCTTTCCTGGACCCTTAAAGGTCATTAGAATCTATAACACTTCCAATGCTGGTGCTCAGGCGGACGAGAAGTGAGGCAGGAGGCCTTGGGACAATCAACCTCACCTGGAGGCTGGTGGGGAGATGTTTTGACCCTCCCCCCATGTATCAGGGCTCCCACCACAGAATGAAGCAGTCACAAAAGAGGGGTCTGCACCCTCAACACCCCAAGAATGAGGAATGGAACAAAAAGCCGAGGAGGTGTTCATCTCCGGCAACGTTCATTAAAAACTCCTGGGAGATAAAAAGAGAATCTGGGCAATAAAATAAAGTCTAACCTCTTTTTCCTTTGTGCTTTGTCTAATTTCACGTGCTCCTAGGGTTCCGCATGCAGAGGTCCCACACCCGGCACTTCAGACCCGATTTCCTAGTGCAGAATGGCTGGGTCGACACCTCAGCTAGCGGGGTCCCATGCAGACTCTGCGGCATAGAGCCTGAGCTGCAGCCAACCCAGCCCTCGAGAGCTCCATCCCCTCCCTCCCACTGACGCTGCCGGGATCCCTACACAGCAGCCCAGCCCACAGCCCGTGTGGGAGTGCACGCTCTCACCTCTCCTTTCTGTTTTCAAAATAATGTTTCCTTTGCTTCTGAACCAAACTCAGTCTTGATCTGTTGGCTGCAATGACACTGGGCACGGGGACTCCTGTTGGGGTCCACTCTGGAGGATCAGTAACAGAAATTGAGAACATTGTAACTTCAATGAACAGATGTGTGAGCCAAACTGTAGTTAACATAGAGCAGTGTATAACGCTCGGGTAAAATAAGATGTTTCTAAGACTTACATTTGATATTTCCATCACTTTCCTATAAGCAAGTTCAGTGAAGACGTTTGTCTTATTTGTCAGGTCAACATTAGAGAAATGAAGGGATTTATTTCCATGGATGTACATCGAATACTCTTGGCTGAAGCTTCAATCGTGTTTTCAATGCTTTTCCATTGAAAATGATACCTCTCTTTCAGCTCCCCCATTTCTGAGAAGTATAAAATCTTATAATTTATTATTACCAAAGGGGAAAGGTAGGAGAAGAGATAAATTAACAGTTTGGGATTAACACATACACACTGCTATGTATAAAATAGATTATCAACAAGGAACTAATGTATAGCACAGGGAACTACACTGAATATTTTGCAATAACCTATAAGGGGAAATAATCAGAAAAAGAATAGATATTTTTATTGACATCATCTATCAATGACAGATAAAATGTAACCTAAGCAAGGCCAATGGTGAGCGCTTCTGACCCTCAAGATTTCAATCATCTAAAGTTTGGGCTCTGCCTATTTCCCAAGGCCCTTAATGGACATGCGTGTAGCCGTAGCTTAAAAATTCCCCAGTTTGGGGTTCGGGGAGGCACTGATTTGGAAAAATCCCTGGTGTTCTCCTTACATGCACGGGACCCTTCCTACAGCTAAAACATGCCTGTCACACCTAGAGGATGGTACACCATTTGATCGGAAAGAGTTTGGAAATTGAACCTCATCTCCTCATAGCCTGGTGCTTGGGTTCACCCCTCCAGCATCTTTCCTAACAACCTCCTCACTTGGGCATATCAGCACCGTCAACATCCTGTTGCACACAGTTTGGAATGTGTCCAGAGGATGAAGCGGAAGGATGAGAAAAATTTAGAGACAAGTCTTAGGTATTCGGACAGGCACATGCCACTCTAATTTCCAATCCGGAAGACAAATTCATCAAAGGCTAGAATTGCCCACGGAAACAGAATAGGGCTAGAGGAAATCTCGCTGTTTTGTGTCCAGTTTCCATAAACACAAGTTGAATAATTGAACTCAGGGTCACTAAAATTCATGAAACTGCAGAGTTGAAAATATCTATCGTCGAAAAATGTCTTGAGGTAAGTCACAGAAAAGGACTTGTAAGCAAGGGAGAGTGGCAGGAAACATATTTGAACAGGTAGAAAGGACTCCCCGTTAAAGTACAAGAAAAGGGTCTGAACATTGCCAATGATGCTGTTGGCCAAAAAGGGCGTATGCATTTTTCCTGAATATATTCAAGTAAAGGCCATACACACTTTTTATCCAACCAAACAGGTGGACACTGGAAATCAATACTACAAAATGTATCACTTCACATCAGTCAGAAGGGCCATCCACGTAAAGTGTAAACACCAGAAATGCAGGACAGGGCAAGGAGAAAAGGGAGCCCTGTGAGGCTGATAGTGGAAATGCAATTTGCCAACAGCCACTCTGGAGAAGAGTATTGTGTTTGCTAAAACATCTACAAAATGAGCTACAGAGCATAGGGCACTTGCACTCATGGGCGTATACCTTGGGAAAAACAAAAATCGACAGAAAACAGGCACCCCAACGTTTACCACCTCTCTGTTAAAAAGGGCCTCAACTTGGATATAACCTAAATGTCCCTGGAAGGATAAAATGGATAAAAGAGATGGGGTACTTATGTAGAGTGGAATATTACTCATCCAGAAATCAATGAAATAAGGCCAGTTGGAACAACTCTGGAGGAGTTACATACGATCATTCTAAGTGACATATGTCAGAAAGAAAAAGACACATATCATAAGATGTCACTTAAAGGTGGAATCAAAAATGGCTACACATGAAATAAATTACAATACAGAAACATAGTCAAATATGTAGAAAATAGACATAAGGCTGCTAAATGGGAAAGGTGGGGAATGGTGAGGTATTATCCAGGAGGTTGAAATTAGCAAAGATACCATTCCAAGTACCAAATTGAATAACTGACAAGGCCTACACGGTACCTCAAAGAACTGCACTCAGCCCACTCAAGTCACTGGAAAATAATTCATATGACTGGTAAGTATCTGAAAAGGAATTTATTGTTGTCTCACAGTATATGAATCAAGTGGATGTACAGGAACAAAAAACAGAGCTTTGAAAATCAGCTGTAACCAATATAAAAATAAATTTAAAAATATTTATAAAAAAAGTGAGACAGACAAAAATTCTTACAACTTTTGTTGAAGGTCTACGATGTAACATGAATTGAACACATGTAGACCCACAGCAGGATGATATATAAGGCTGGAAGCTATGCACGCTAAGAGATGTTAGAGAGGCTTGGTGAGAAAATGCAGACCTTTTAAAGTAATACTGCCTGGTACCCATTCCATGGGTCCCAAATCTGCAGGTTCAAGGGAATCTTCTGACAGTGAAAACATGCCTGGGAAACCGAGATGAATGTACACCATGTGCTCAGGAAAAGGTGTCTACAATGCACCTCATTTTTGATCTCCTGGTGCTGAGGTTCGCCATTCCAGCCACATTACTAACAATCTCTCCACTTGGAGAATCAGCACCTTTAACCTCCTGTTTTACACAGTTTTCAATTTGTGCAGAGGATAAATGGGAAGAGGGGGAACCAATGAGAGGTTAGCTGTAGGAGTTTTGACAGGCACATGCCACTCTATTTTCCCATTAGGAAGAAGAATTAACCAAAGGCTCAGCCTGCCTCCCCAGAACCAGAATAGGGCCGGAAGCAATCCAATGGTTTGGCATACAGCACACAAAAAAAGCGAGTTGCAAAATGCAGCTCAGGAGCAGACAATTCAAAGACCTGCAAAGATATAAATGATAACCAACGTCCAAAAATATATTCAGGTAAGGCAACGAACAGGATCTGAATGAGAGGCAGAATTGCAGGAAACAGATTTCAAAAGGTAGATTCTACTCACATTTAAATCATATGAAAAGCAGCAGAATTTCTAAAATGATGCAGTTGGGCAAAAGGGTGTATATGTTTTTTTTCGTGAATATCTTCAGGAAAAAAACACAGACAGAGTTTTTGGCCAACCAAGCAAGAGGGAAATGCATATCCGCACAACAAAGAAGTCTCAATTTCCACTGCTCAGAAAGGCCATCCAAAAAATGTGTACAAACCAGAAATGCAGGAGAGGCCTGGGGAAACAGGGAGCCAAGTCACGCTGATGGGTGGGGTATAAATATCCAAGAGCCACTCTGAAGAAGTGTATGCTGTTTCCTAAAACATCTAAAATACTAAGCCCCCGAGCAAAGGGGACTTCAACTCATGGGCATATAACTTGGGAAGACTAAATATCAATAAGACACAGGCACCCCAAAGTTTAGGGCTGCTCTGCATACAAGAACCTCAACTTTGGTACACCTAAAATATCCCAGGAAAAACAGAAATGCATAAAGAACTTGTGGTAATTTTGTACAACAGAATATCACTCAGACGTGAAATCAATGTATATAAGGCCAGTAGCAGCATAATGAGTGGACTTAAGTATGATGATTCTAAGGGAAATTAGTCACACAGAAAAAGAATCTTATCATAAGATATCACTTATAGAGGAAATGTCAATATCACAACACATGAACTGAATTGGGAAAGAGAACAGAGTCTCACATTTAGAAAAAAAAAATCTTATGCCTGCTTCAGGAGAAAGGAGAGGTGGGGTGATGCATAAAACCAGAGTTTGATATTAACACAGGTACCATTCCATAAACCAAATACAGAATAGACAAGACCTACAACTTCCTCAGTGAACGGGACTCAACACCCCTATTTCCCGCATAGGTATATATCTGACTAGTAAGAATCTTAAAACCTATGTATTAATATGTCTTCGTAAGGGAACCAATTGTGTCTGGACCGGCATAAACAAGTCAGTGATAATCAACTCAACCCCATTATAAACATGAATTTCAAAAACAAAACCAAAAAACAGCGAAATTCTTACGCAATTCCTTCAAAGGTTCTGATGAAACCTGGAATGACCCTATCGGCAAAGACAGCTGGATGAGACATAAGGCTGGAGACTTGGGACTGAGAGGACTGGTGAGATTGGGAGAGAAAATGCAGACCCTTAAAGTAGTAATGCATGCAACCATTCCATGCGTCCCAAATCTCCAGGTAGAAGGGAATATCACTACAGTTATAACATGTATGGGAAACCTAGAGAATGGACAACCTGTCATGGCAAAAGGTTTCTAAATCTCTCCTAATTTTTCTTCTCCTTGTATTCCAGTTTGGTATTCCAACTGCTTTACTATCAATCTCGCAACTTAGGAGAGTCAGCCCCTATAACCTCCTGGTTCACACAGTTTGCTAATTGTGCAGAGGATGAAAGGGAAGAGGGAGAACCTATCAGAGAGTAGATGTAGGCATTTGGACGGGCACATGTCACTCTAATTTCCCGTCAGGAAGAAGAATTAACCAAAGCCTCAGCCACCCACAGGGAACCAATATAGCCACCCCTGGAACCAGTATAGGTCCTGAAGCAAAATTGTGCATTTGCGGCCAGCTCTCAAAAATGGGATTTGAATATTGGGACTCAGGGGCACAGCAATTCACCAACCTGCAGAGTTATAAAGGACTACTCTCTTCCAAAATCTGTTGAGGGAAGTTCAAGAAGGGGACTTGAAAATGAGGCAGAATTGCACAAAACATATTTCAAGAGGTAAATTGGAATCGCCTTTAAAGCACAGGAAAAGCATCACAACTTGGACAGTGATGCCCTTGGCAAAAAAGGGCGTATGCCTTTTCTCCTGAATATATTCAGGAGAAAACGCATACACCCTTTCTGGCCAATTAAGCAAGGCACACAATGCAAATCCACACTACAAAGAATTGTCACTTCCCACCGGTCAAAAGGGACATCCGAATATCTGTAAAAACCAGAAAGGCAAGAGAGAGTTGACAAGGGCATGAAGCAATGTGATCCCAATGGTTATGGAGGAATGTGATGACAAGCGCATGGAGCATTGTGATGACAAGATTATGTAGCATTTTGCTGACAAAGGCAAGGAGCATTGTGATGACAAGGTTCATGGAGCACTGTGATGACAAGCGTCACGGAGCATTGTGATTACAGGGATCATGGAGCATTGGGATGACAAGGGCATGGATCAATGTGATGACAAGGGTCATGGAGCATTTTGATGACAAGAGTCCCAGATCGTTGTGTTGTCATGGTTCATGGAGCGTTGTGATGACAGTGGTCATGGAGCATTGTGATGACAGGAGTCATGGAGCATTGTGATGAGAAGGTGATGGAGCATTGGGCTGAAAATGCTCATGGAGTATTGTGATGAAAGGGGTCATGGAGCATTGTGATGACAAGGTACTGGAGCACTGTGATGAGAAGACCATGGAGCCTTGTGATGACAAGTCTCATGGAGCATTCTGATGAAAAGGGGCATGGAGCATTGTGATTACAGGAGTCTTGGAGCATTGTGATGACAAGGACATGAAGCATTAGGATGAGAAGGCCATGGAGCGTTCTGATGACATGCATCATGGAGCTTTGTGATGACAAGGGCATGGAGCATTGTGATTACAGGGTTCTTGGAGCACTGTGATGAAAAGGGTATGGATCATTTTCATGAAAAAGGCATGGAGCCTTGTCATGACAGGGTTCAAGGAGCATACTGTTGGCAAGTGTCTGGGAGCATTGTGATGACAAGGGTATTGAGAATTGTGATGACAAAGGTCATGGAACATTGTGATGAGAAGACAATGGATAATTGTTATGACAAGTGTCATGGGGCGTTATGATGATAAGTGTTATGGAACACTGTGATCACAAGGATTTGGAGCATTGTGATGGCAGAGGTCATGGAGCATTTTGATTTCATTGTGATGACCATAGCCTGAACCATTATGATGTTGCACATGGTGCATTGTGATGACAGGGTTCATGGAGCATTGAGATGAAAAGGGGCATGGAGTATTGTTATTACAGCAGTCTTGGAGCATTGTGATGACATGGGCATGGAGCATCATGATTGAGAAGGCCATGGAGCATTCTGATGACATGCGTCATGGAGCTTTGTGATGACAAGGGTATGTAGCATTGTGATTACAGGTTTCTCGGAGCATTGTGATGACAAGGGTCATTGAGCCTTGTGATGACAAGGCTGTGGAACATTGTGATGGCAGTGGTCATGAAGCATTGTTATGACAGGGGTAATGGAGCATTGTGATGAGAAGGGCATGGAGCATTGTTCTGAAATGTTTCATGGATTATTGTGATGAGAGTGGGCATGGAGCATTGTGATGACAAGGGCACTGAACACTGTGATACATGGGTCATGGTGGATTGTAATGACAAGGGCATGGAGCATTGTGATGAGAAGGGCATCGGGCATTGTGATGACAAGCATCATGGGGCTTTGTGATGACAAGGACATGGAACAATGTGATGAGAGGGTTCATGGAGCATTGTGATGAAAAAGACTTGGAGCATTTTGATGACAGGGGCATGGAGGATTGGTCTGATAAATTTCATGGATAATTGTGTTGAGAGTGGGCATGGCACATTGTGATGACAAGGGCATGGAGCATTGGGAAGACAAGGTCATGGAATATTGTGAAGACAGGTGTCTGGGAGCATTGTGATGACATATTTCATGGACCATTGTGATGACAATGGCATGGAGCATTGTGATGCCAAGTGTTATGGAGGATTGTGATGACAACGGTCATTGAGAATTTTGATGAAAAGGTCGTGAAGCATTGTGATGACAAAGGCATGGAGCTTGCTATGACAGGGGTCATGGGACGTTGCAATGACAAGTGCATGGAGAATTGTGATGACAAGAGCATGTAACATTGTGATGAGAACTGTCATGGAGCAGTGTGATGAGAACTGTCATGGTGCATTGTGATGACAAGGACGAGGAGAATTGTGATAACAAGGGACATGGAGTATTGTGATGATCAGGGCATGGAGCATTGTGATGGCAAGACCGTGGAGCACTGTGATGAGAAGACCATGGATAATTGTGATAACGAGCATCATGGAGCACTGTAATGACAAGGGACATGGAGCATTGTGATGACAGGTGTCATGGAGCATTGTGATGACAGGGGTCATGGATCATTGTGATGACAAGTGTCACGGAGCCTTCTGATGACAAGCTTGTGGAGTATTGTGATGACAATGACATGGAGCATTGTGATGAAAAGGGCATGGATCATTGTGATGAAAAATGCATGGAGACATGTCATGACAGGTTTCAAGGAGCATACTGACGAAAAGTGTCAGGGAGCAATGTGATGACAAGTGTATTGAGAATTGTGATGACAAAGGTCATGGAGCATTGTGATGAGAAGTCCATGGATAATTGTGATGACCAGCGGCATGGGGCGTTGTGATGGCAAGTGTTATTGAACATTGTGATCACAAGAGTTTGGAGCATTGTGATGACAGAGGTCATGGAGAATTTTGATTTCATTGTGATGACAATAGCATGAAGCATTATGATAGTGGGCATGGTGCATTGTGATGACAGGGTTCATGGAGCAATGAGATGAAAAGTGGCATGGAGCATGGTGATTACAGGGGTCCTGGAGCATTGTGGTGGCAAGGGTCATGGAGCCTTGTGATGACAAGGCCGTGGAACATGGTGATGGAAGGGATCATGGAGCATTGTTATGACAGGGGTAATGGAGCATTGTGATGAAAAGGCCATGGAGCATTGGGCTGAAAATATTCATGGAGTATTGTGATGACAGGGGTCATGGAGCATTGTGATGACAATGGAATGGAGCACTGTGATGACAAGTTCCTGGAGCATTGTGATGAGAAAACCATGGAGCCTTATAATGAAAAGTCTCATGGAGCATTCTGTTGAAAAGGGGCATGGAGCAGTGTGATTACAGTGGTCTTGGAGCATTGTGATGACAAGGGCATGGAGCATTGTGATGAGAAGGCAATGGAGCATTCTAACAGGCGTCATGGAGCTTTGTGATGACAAGGGCATGGAGCATTGTGATTACAGGGGTCTTGGAGCATTGTGATGAAAAGAGCATGGATCATTCTTATGAAAAATACATGGAGCCTTGGCATGACAGGTTTCAAGGAGCATACAGACAACAAGTGTCAGGGAGCATTTTGATGACCAGTGTATTGAACACTGTGATGACAAAGGTCATGGACCATTGTGACGATAAGGACATGGAGTATTGTGATGACAAGCACATGGAGCTTGCTATGACAGGGGTCATGGAGCATTGCGATGACAAGTGCATTGAGAATTGTGATGACAAAGCATGTAACACTTTGATGAGAAGTGTCATGGAGCATAGTGATGCCAGGAACGTGGAGAATTGTGATGACAGTGACATGGAGCATTGTGATGACCAGGGCATGGAGCATTGTGATGGAAAGACCGTGGAGCATTGTGATGAGAAGACCATGGATAATTTTGATGACAAGCCTCATGGAGCACTGTAATGACAAGGGGTGTGGAGCATTGTGATGACAGGGGTCATGGAGCATTGTTATGACAGGGGTAATGGAGCATTGTGATGAGAAGTGCATGGAGCATTGGTCTGAAATATTTCATGGATTATTGTGATGAGAGTGGGCATGGAGCATTGTGATGACAAGGGCACGGAACACAGTGATACATGTGTCATGGAGGATTGTAATGACAAGGGCATGGAGCATTGTGATGAAAAGGGCATCGAGAAGTGTGATGACAAGTGTCATGGAGCTTTTTGATGACAATTGCATGGATCAATGTGATGAGAGGGTCCATGGAGCATTGTGGTGGCAATGGCATGGAGCATTGTGATGCCAAGGGTCATGGAGCTTTGTGATGAAAAAGGTCATGGAGCATTTTGATGACAAGGGTGTGGTGCATTGTGATGAGAAGGGCAGGGAGCATTGTGATGACAGGTTCATGGAGCAATTTGATGAAAAGGCTCATGGAACATTTTGATGACAATGGTTATGGAACATTGTGATGTAAGGGGTCATGGAGCATTTTGATGAAAACGGTCATGGAACATTTTGATGACAGGGGTTATGGAGCACTGTGATGTCAGGGGTCATCGAACATTGTGATGATAAGTGCATGTAGCATTGTGATGACAGGAGTCATGGAACACTGTGATGACAGCGGTGAGGGAGTACTGTGATGAATAGTGATGTAACATTGTGATATCAGTGGTGAGAGAGCATTTTGATGAGAAGTGCATGGAGCATTGTGATGACAAGGTATAAGGAGCATTGTGATGACAAGATTGTGGAGCACTGTGATGACAAGCGCATTGCACATTGTGATGACAAGGGTCATGGAGCATTGTGCTGACAAGCCCATGGAGCATTGTGATGACAAGGGTCATGGAGCATTGTGTTGAGAAAGGCATAGAGCATTGTGATGACATGGGTCAAAGAGCATTGTGATGAAAACTTCATGGAGCATTGTGGTTAAAATGTCATAGAGACTGTTGATGACGAAGGCATGGACCATTGTGATGACAAAGGTCATGAAGCATTGTGATGACTGGAGTCACGGAGCATTGTGATGACATGGTCATGGAGCATTGTGATGACAAGGGCATGGAGCATTGGCCTAATAAGTTTCATGGATTATTGCAATGACAGTTGGAATGGCGCACTGGGATGGCAAGGGAATGGAGAATTGTGATGACAAGGTCATGCAGTATTATGAAGACAGGTGTCAGGGAGCATTGTGATGACATATGTAATGGCCCATTGTGATGACAGTGGCATGGAGCATTGTGATGCCAAGTGTCATGGAGGATTATGATGACAAAGATAATGGAGCATTGTGATGACAATGGCTCGGAGTATTATGATGACAAGGGTCAGGGAGCATTGTGCCAACAAGTACATGGAGAATTGTGATGACAAGGGGCATGGAGCATTCTGATGACAATCTTGTGGAGTATTTTGATGACAATGGCATGGAGCATTGTGATGAAAATGGCATGGGACATTGTGATGAAAAAGGCATGGAGCCTTTTTGTGACAGGGTTCAAGGAGCATTCTGACGGGGAGCATTGTGATGACAAGTGTATTGAGCATTGTGATGACAAAGGTCATGGAGCATTGTGACAATAAGGGCATGGAGTATTGAGATGACAGGCGTCATGGAGAGTTGTGATGACAAGTGTTATGGAACATTGTGATCACAAGAGTTTGGAGCATTGTGATGACAGAGGTCATGGATCATTTTGATTTCAAGGAGCATGGAGCATTGTGATGACAAGGGCATGAAGCAATGTGATCCCAAGTTTCATGGAGGATCGTGATGACAATGGTAATGGAGTATTGTGATGACAAGTGCATGGAGTATTGTGATGACAAGAGCATATAACATTGTGATGAGAAGTGCCATGGAGCACTGTGATGACAAGGACGTGGAGAATTGTGAGGACAAGGGACATTGAGCTGCGAGATGACCAGTGCATGGAGCATTCTGATGGCAAAACCGTGGAGCATTGTGATGAGAAGACCTTGAGTAATTGTGATGACGAGCATCATGGAGCACTGTAATGAAAAGGGGCATGAAGCACTGTGATGACTGGTGTCAGGGAGCATTGAGATGACAGGGGTCATGGAGCATTGTGATAACAAGAGCATGTAATGTTGTGATGAGAAGTGTCATGTAGCATCGTGATGACAAGGATGAGGAGAATTGTGATGACAAGGGACATGGAGCATTGTGATAACTAGGACATGGTGCAATGTGATGACAGGGGTCATGGAGCATTATTATGACAAGGGCCATGGTGCATTCTCACATAAGATATCACTTACGAAGGGAATATAAACATGGCTACATATGAACTGAATTAGGAAACAGAAAAGAGTCTCAGATTTAGAAAACACTCTTCTGCTTGCTTAAGGGGAAAGGAGAGGTGGGGAGATGCACAAAACCAGAGTTTGATATTAGCACAGGTACCGTTCCATAATCCAAATACAGAATAGACAAGAACTACTCCTTCCGTAGTGAATGGGACTCAAAACCCCTATTTCCAGCAGAGGAATAGATCTCACTAGGAAGAATCTTAAAATCAGTGTATTATATGTCTCTGTAAGGGAATCGATTTTGTCTAGACTGGCAAAAACAAGTCAGGGATAATCAGCTCAACCCCATTATAAAACTGAATTTGAAAAAAAATAAAAATAAAAAAAGAGCGATATTCTTACACAATTCCTTCAAGGGCTCTGATGCAACCTGGAATGACAGTATCTACAACAACAGCTGGAAGAGACATAAGGCTGAACACATGGGACTGAGGGGATGGGTGAGATTGGTGGCGAAAATGCAGTCCCTTTAAAGCCATAATGAGTGCCACACATTCGATGGGTGCCAACTCTCCAGGTTGAAGGTAATATTACTACAGCTATAATATGTACGGAAAACCTAGAGAGTGGACACACAGTGAATACGAAAGGTTTCTAAAACTCAACGAACAGTCCCTCTCCTGGTGCTCCGGTTTGACTTTCCAAAGGCTTTACTATCAATCTCCCAAATTGGAGAGACAGCCCCTTTAACTTCCTGGTTCCCACTGGTTGCCAATTTGGCTGAGGATGAAAGGGAAGAGAGAGGACCAATGAGAGAGTAGCTGTTAGGCATTTGGACGGGCACATGTCACTCTAATTTCCCGGTAGGAAGAATAATTTCCCAAAGTCACAACCACCCACTGGGAACCATTCCTGAACGAAAATTTTGGACGTGCGTTCAGCTCACAAAAAAACGATTTGAAAAATTGAGCTCATGGGCACAGCAATTCACAAACTGACAGATTAATAAAGGACAACTATCATCCAAAAATCTGTTGAGGGAAGGCAACGAGGCCAACTTGAAAGCGAGGCAGAATAGCAGGAAACAGATTTCAAGAGGTATTTAGGAATTGCCTGTAAAGCACAGGACGAGGGGCACAACTTCGACAAAGATGCACTTGCCCAAAAAGGGTTTATGTGTTTTCTCCTGAATATATTCAGGAGAAAACGCATACGCCCTTTTTGGCCAAGCAAGCAAGCGGGCAGTGCAAATCTGCACTACAAAGAAGTACCTCTTCACACCGGTCAAAAGGGACATCCACAACATGTGTAAAAACCAGAGGGCAAGACAGGACCTGGAGAACAGGAACCTTGTTATGCTGATGGGCGGGATGTAAATTGCCAACTGCCTCCCTGGAGGAGTGCATTGTGTTCCCTAAAACAAGTAAACAACACAGCTACAGAGCCAAGGGCATTTCCAGTCTAGGGAATATACCTCGGGAAACCCTAAAATCAATATTGCAGAGCCACCACCGAATTAAGGGCTGCACTGCTTACAAGAACCTCAACATGGGTACAAATTAAGTATCCCAGTAATATAAAAATGGTTCAAAAAATTGTGCTACTTACGTACGATGGAATATCCCTCAGCCATGAAATCAAAGTCATAAGACCAGTAGCAGCAAAGTGAGTGGATTCAGGTACGATGATTCTAAGTGAAATAAGTCACACAGAAAAAGAAACTTATCATAAAATATCACTTATGAAGAACTTGTAAACATGGCTACACATGAACTGAGTTAGGAAAGAGAACAGAGTCTCACATTTAGAAAACAGTCTTATGCCTGCATCACGGGGAAAGAGAGGTGGGGAGATGCATAAAACCAGAGTTTGATATAAGAACAGCTTCCATTCCAAAAACCAATTATGGAATAGACAAGACTGTCACCTTCCAGTGAAAGTGACTCAAAACACCATATTTCCCACACAGGAATAGAACTCACTAGTAAGAATCTTGAAACCTATGTATTGATATGTCTCCATAAGGGAATCAAGTGTGTCTAGACTGGCATAAACATGGCTGCGAGAATCAGCTCAAACACACTACAAAGAGGAATTTCAAAAACAAATCAAAAAAACAGGGATATCCTTTACAATTCCTTAAGGGTCTCTGATGAAACCTGGAATGCCCCTATCTACAATACAGCTGTATGTGGCATAAGGCAGGACACTTGGGACTGAGAGCATTGGTGAGATTGGGTGAGCAAATGCAGACACTGTAAAGCAATAATGCAAGACCCCCATTCCATGGGTCCCAACTCTCCTGGTTGAAGGGAATATTACTAAAGCTATAACATGTACGGGAAACCTAGAGAATGAACACACTGTGAATACGAAAGGTTTCTAAAACTCAACGAATAGTCCCACGCCTGGTGTTCCGGTTTGACTTTCCAACTGCTTTACTATCAATCTCCCAACTTGGAGAGACAGCCCGTTTAAGCTCCTGGTTCGCACACGTTGCCAATTTGGCAGAGAATGAAAGGGAAGAGGAAGAACCAATGAGAGAGTAGCTCTTAGGCATTTGGAAGGGCACATGTCACTCTAATTTCCCGGCAGGAAGAAGAATTAACCAAAGTCTCAGCCACCCACCGGGAAACAGTATATGTCCTGAACCAATATTTTGGACTTGCATTCAGCTCACAAAATACGAGTAGTAAAATGGAGCTCAGGGGCACAGAAATTCATAAACTGGCAGAGTAATAAAGGACAACTATCATCAAAAAGTCTACTGAGGGAAGACAACGAGGCCAACTTGAATGCGAGGCAGAATAGCAGGAAACAGATTGAAAGAGGTACGTAGGAATCGCCTGTAAAGCACAGGAAGAGGGGCACAACTTCGAGAATGATGCACTTGGCCAAAAAATGCGTATGCATTTTCTCTTGAATATATTCAGGAGAAAACGCGTACGCCCTTTTTGGCTAAGAAAGCAAGCGGGCACTGCAAATCTGCACTACAAAGCAGTATCTCTTCACACCGGTTAAAAGGGACATCCAAAAATGTGTAAAAACCAGAAAGGCAAGACAGGCCCTGGAGAACAGGGAGCCTTGTTATGCTGATGGGTGGGATGTAAATTGCCAACTGCCTCACTGGAGGAGTGCATTGTGTTCCCTAAAACAAGTAAACAACAGAGCTATAGAGCCAAGGACATTTCCAGTCTACGGAATATACCTTGGGGAAACTGAAAATCAATATTTCACAGCCATCCCCAAATTCAGGGCTGCACTGCTTACAAGAACCTCAACTTGGGTACACCTTAAATATCCCAGGAAATATAAAATTGGTTCAAAAAATTGTGGTACTTACGTACTATGGAATATCCCTCAGCCATGAAATCAATGTCATAACACCAGTAGCAGCAAAGTGAGTGGATTCACGTATGATGATTCTAAGTGAAATAAATCACACAGAAAAAGAAACTTATCATAAGATATCACTTATGAAGATCCTGTAAACATGGTATACATGAACTGGGTTAGGATGGAGAACAGAGTCTCACATCGAGAAAACACTCTTATGCCTGCTTAAGGGGGAAGGAGATGTGGGGTGATGCATAAAACCAAAGTTTGATATAAGCCCAGGTACCGTTCCAAAAACCAAATATGGATTGGACAATACCTACACCTTTGTCAGTGAAGGGGACTCAAAAACCCATATTTCCCGCAGAGGAATAGATCTCACTAGTAAGAATCTTAAAACCTATGTATTGACATGTCACCATTAGGGAATCAAGTGCTTCTAGACTGGCATAAACATGGCTGCGAGAATCTGCTTAAACACACAATAGAAAGGAATTTCAAAAAGAAATTAAAAGACAAGGAAATACTTTACAATTCCTTCAGGGTCTAGGATGAAACCTGGAATGACCCTATCTACAATGACAGCAGGATGTGGCATAATGCTGGACACTTGGGACTGAGAGGATTGTTGAGATTGGGTGAGCAAACGCAGACCCTTTAAAGCAATAATGCATGGCCCCCATTCGATGGTTCACAACTCTCCAGTTTGAAGGGAATATCACTACATCTATAACATGTACGGGAAACCTAGAGAATGGACACACTGTGAATACGAAAGGTTTCAAAAACTCAACGAATTGTCCCTCTCCTTGTGCTCCGGTTTGACTTTCCAACGGCTTTACTATCAATCTCCCAACTTGGAGAGACAGCCCCTTTAACCTCCTTGTTCGCACAGGTTGCCAATTTGTCAGAGGATGTAAGGGAAGAGGGAGCACTAATGAGAGCCTAGCTGTTAGGCATTTGGACGGGCACATTTCACTCTAATTTCCCGGCAGGAAGAATAATTAACCAAAGTCTCAGCCACCTACCAGGGACAAGTATAGGTCGTGAACCAAAATTTTGGACTTGCGTTCTGCTCACAAAAAACGAGTTGAAAAATGGAGCTCAGGGGCACAGCAATTCACAAAACGGCAGAGTAATAAAGGACAAGTATCTTGCTAAAATCTGTTGAGGGAAGGGAACGAGGCGGACTTAAAGTGAGTCAGAATAGCAGGAAACAGATTTCAAGAGGTGTACGTTGGAATCGCCTTTAAAGCACAGGAAGAGGGGCACAACTTCGACAATGACGCACTTGGCCAAAAAGGGTATATGCGTTTTAACCAGAAAATAATCAGGAGAAAACGCATACAACCTTTTTGGCCAAGAAAGCAAGCGGGCAATGCAAATTTGCACTACAAAGAAGTATCACTTCCCACCGGTCAAAAGGGACATCCACAAAATGTGTAAAAACCAGAAAGGCAAGACAGACCCTGGAGAGCAGGGAGCCTTGTTATGCTGATGGGCGGTATGTAAATAGCCAACTGCCTCACTGGAGTAGTGCATTGTGTTCACTAAAACAAGTAAACAACTGAGCTACAGAGCCAAGTGCACTTCCGGTCTAGGGAATATACCTTTGGAGAACTGAAAATCAATAAGGCAGAGCCACCCCCAAATTTAAGGCTGCACTGCTTACAAGAACCTCAACTTGGGTACACCTTAAATATCCCAGGAAATATAAAAATGGTTCAAAATATTGTGGTACTTTCGTACGATGGTATATCCCTCAGCCATGAAATCAATGTCATAAGACCAGGAGCAGCAAAGTGAGTGGATTCAGGTACGATGATTCTAAGTGAAATAAGTCACACAGAAAAAGAAACTTATCATAAGATATCACTTATGAAGATCCTGTAAACATGGCTACACATGAACTGAGTTAGGAAAGAGAACAGAGTCTCACATTTAGAAAACACTCTTATGCCTGTTTAAGGGGGAAGGAGAGGTGGGATGATGCATAAAACCAGAGTTTGATATAAGCACAGGTACCGTTTCTAAAACCTACCGTGGATTAGACAAGACCAACACCTTCCTCAGTGAAAGGGACTCAAAACCCCATATTTCCCGCAGAGGAATAGATCTGACTAGTAAGAATCTTACAACCTATGTATTGATATGTCTCCGTAAGGTAATCAAGTTTGTCTAGACTGGCATAAACATGGCAGCGAGAATCAGATCAAACTCACTATAAAAAGGAATTTCAAAAACAAAACCAAAAAACAGGGAAATTCATTCCAATTCCTTCAGGGTATCTGATGAAACCTGTAATGATCCTATCTACATTGACAGCTGGATGTGGCATAAGGCTGGACACCTGGGGCTGAGAATATTGGTGAGATTGGGTGAGCAAATGCAGAAAGTTTAAAGCGATAATACATGGCCCCCATTCCATGGGACCCAATTTCCAGGTTAAAGGGAATATTACTATAGCTATAACATGTACAGGAAACCTAGAGTATAGACACACTGTGAATACAAAAGGTTTCTAACACACAACGAATAGTCCCTCTCCTGGTGCTCAGGTATGACATTCCAACTGCTTTACTATCAAACTGCCAACTTGGAGAGACAGCCCCTTTAAACTCCTGGTTCGCACAGGTTGCCAATTTGGCAGAGGATGGAAGGGAAGAGGGAGAACCAATGAGAGAGTAGCTGTTAGGCATTTGGACGGGCACATGTCACTCTAATTTCCCGGCAGGGTGAAGTATTAACCAAAGTCTCAGCCACTCACCGGGAACCAGTATAGGTTCTGAACCAAAATTAGGGACTTGCGTATAGCTCACAAAAAACGAGTTAAAAAATGGAGCTCAGGGGCACAGCAATTCACAAACTGGCAGTGTAATAAAGAACAACTATCCTCCAAAAATCTGTTGAGGGAAGGGAACGAGGCGGACTTGAAAGCGAGGCAGAATAGCAGGAAACAGATTTCAAGAGGTAAGATGGAATCGGGTTTAAAGCACAGGAAGAGGGGCACAACTTCGACAATGACGCACTTGTACAAAAGCGTCGTATGCGTTTTCTCCTGAATATATTCAGGAAAATACGCATACGCCCTTTTTGGCCGAAGAAGCAAGCGGGCCATGCAAATCTGCACTACAAAGAAGTATCATTTCCCAACGGTCAAAACGGACATCAACAAAATGTGTAAAAACCAGAAAGGCAAGACAGGCCCTGGAGAACAGGGAGCCTTGTTATGCTGATTGGCGGGATGTAAATTGCCAACTGCCTCACTGGAGGAGTGCATTGCGTTCCCTAAAACAAGTAAACAACAGAGCTACAGAGACAAGGACACTTCCAGTCTAGGGAATATACATTGGGAAAACTGAAAATAAATAAGACACAGCCACCCCTAAATTTAGGGCTGCACTGCTTACAAGAACCTCAACTTGGGTACACCTTAAATATCCCAGGAAATATAAAAATGGTTCAAAAAACTGTGGTATTTATGTCCGATGGAATATCCCTCA
Organism: Mesoplodon bidens; assembly: GCF_964165515.1. NCBI lineage: Eukaryota > Metazoa > Chordata > Mammalia > Artiodactyla > Ziphiidae > Mesoplodon > Mesoplodon bidens. Next base: position 137,930 of record NW_027672241.1, on the reverse strand, counting down.
GCCATGAAATCAATGTCATAAGACCAGGAGCAGCAAAGTGAGTGGATTCAGGTACGATGATTCTAAGTGAAATAAGTCACACAGAAAAAGAAACTTATCATAAGATATGACTTATGAAGATCCTGTAAACATGGCTACACATGAACTGAGTTAGGAAAGAGAACAGAGTCTCACATTTAGAAAACACTCTTATGCCTGCTGAAGGGGAAAGGAGAGGTGGGGTGATGCATAAAACCAGAGTTTTATATAAGCACAGGTACCATTTCCAAAACCAACTGTGGAATAGACAAGACCTACACCTTCCTCAGTGAAAGGGACTCAAAACCCCATATTTCCCGCAGAGGAATAGATCTGACTAGTAAGAATCTTAAAACCTATGTATTGATATGTCTCTGTAACGGAATCAAGTGTGTCTAGACTGGCATAAACATGGCAGAGAGAATCAGCTCAAACCCACTATAAAAAGGAATTTCAAAAACAAAACCAAAAAACAGGGAAATTCTGTACATTTCCTTCAGGGTCTCTGATGAAACCTGGAAATAGCCTGTCTACAATGACAGCTGGATGTGGCATAAGGCTGGACACTTGGGACTGAGAGGATTGGTGAGATTGGGTGAGCAAATGCAGACCCTTTAAAGCAAAAATGCATGGCCCCCATTCCATGGGTCCCAACTCTCCATGTTGAAGGGAATATTACTACAGCTATAACATGTACGCGAACCCTAGAGAATGGACACATTGTGAATACAAATGTTTCTAAAACTCAACGAGTAGTCCCTCTCCTGGTGCTCCGGTTTGACTTTCCAACTGCTTTACTATCAATCTCCCAACTTGGAGAGACAGCCCCTTTAACCTCCTGGTTCGCACAGGTTGCCAATTTGGCAGAGGATGGAAGCGAAGAGGGAGAACCAATGAGAGAGTTACTGTTAGGCATTTGGACGGGCACATGTCACTCTAATTTCCCGGCAGGAAGAAGAATTAACCAGAGTCTCAGCCACCCACCGGGAACCAGTATAGGTCCTGAACCAAAATTTTGGAAATGCGTACAGCTCACAAAAAACGAGTTGGAAAATGGAGCTCAGGGCCCAAGCAATTCACAAACTGGCAGAGTAATAAAGGACAACTATCGTCCAAAAATCTGTTGAGGGAAGGCAACGAGGCAGACTTGAAAGCCAGGCAGAATAGCAGGAAACAGATTTCAAGAGGTACGTTGGAATCGCCTTAAAAGCACAGGAAGAGAGGCACAACTTCGACAATGACGCAGTTGGCCAAAAAGAGCGTATGCGTTTTCTCCTGAATATATTCAGGAGAAAATGCATACGCCCTTTTTGGCCGAACAAGCAAGCGGGCAATGCAAATCTGCACTACAGAGAAGTATCACTTGCCACCGGTCAAAAGGGACATCCTCAAAATGTGTAAAAACCAGAAAGGCAAGACAGGCCCTGGAGAACAGGGAGCCTTGTTATGCTGATGGGCGGGATGTAAATTGCCAACTGCCTCACTGGAGGAGTGCATTGCGTTCCCTAAAACAAGTAAACAACAGAGCTACAGAGCCAAGGACACTTCCAGTCTAGGGAATATACATAGGGAAAACTGAAAATCAATAAGACAGAGCCACCCCCAAATTTAGGGCTGCACTGCTTACAAGAACCTCAACTTGGGTACACCTTAAATATCCCAGGAAATATAAAAATGGTTCAAAAAACTGTGGTATTTATGTCCGATGGAATATCCCTCAGCCATGAAATCAATGTCATAAGACCAGGAGCAGCAAATTGAGTGGATTCAGTTACGATGATTCTAAGTGAAATAAGTCACACAGAAAAAGAAACTTATCATAAGATATGACTTATGAAGATCCTGTAAACATGGCTACACATGATCTGAGTTAGGAAAGAGAACAGAGTCTCACATTTAGAAAACACTCTTATGTCTGCTGAAGGGGAAAGGAGAGGTGGGGTGATGCATAAAACCAGAGTTTCATATAAGCACAGGTACCATTTCCAAAACCAACTGTGGAATAGACAAGACCTACACCTTCCTCAGTGAAAGGGACTCAAAACCCCATATTTCCCGCAGAGGAATAGATCTGACTAGTAAGAATCTTAAAACCTATGTATTGATATGTCTCTGTAAGGGAATCAAGTGTGTCTAGACTGGCATAAACATGGCAGAGAGAATCAGCTCAAACCCACTATAAAAAGGAATTTCAAAAACAAAACCAAAATACAGGGAAATTCTTTACATTTCCTTCAGGGTCTCTGATGAAACCTGGAAAAACCCTGTCTAAAATGAGAGCTGGATGTGGCATAAGGCTGGACACTTGGGACTGAGAGGATTGGTGAGATTGGGTGAGCAAATGCAGACCTTTTAAAGCAAAAATGCATGGCCCCCATTCCATGGGTCCCAACTCTCCATGTTGAAGGGAATATTACTACAGCTATAACATGTACGGGAACCCTAGAGAATGGACACTCTGTGAATACAAAAGGTTTCTAAAACTCAACGAGTAGTCCCTCTCCTGGTGCTCCGGTTTGATTTTGCAACTGCTTTACTATCAATCTCCCAACTTGGAGAGACAGCCCCTTTAACCTCCTGGTTCGCACAGGTTGCCAATTTGGCAGAGGATGGAAGGGAAGAGGGAGAACCAATGAGAGAGTTACTGTTAGGCATTTGGACGGGCACATGTCACTCTAATTTCCCGGCAGGAAGAAGAATTAACCAGAGTCTCAGCCACCCACCGGGAACCAGTATAGGTCCTAATCCAAAATTTTGGACTTGCGTACAGCTCACAAAAAACGAGTTGGAAAATGGAGCTCAGGGCCCCCGCAATTCATAAACTGGCAGAGTAATAAAGGACAACTATCGTCCAAAAATCTGTTGAGGGAAGGCAACGAGGCAGACTTGAAAGCCAGGCAGAATAGCAAGAAACAGATTTCAAGAGGTACGTAGGAATTGCCTTTAAAGCACAGGAAGAGGGGCACAACTTCGACAATGACGCAGTTGGCCAAAAAGGGCTTATGCGTTTTCTCCTGAATATATTCAGGAGAAAACGCATACGCCCTTTTTGGCCGAACAAGCAAGCGGGCCATGCAAATCTGCACTACAAAGAAGTATCACTTCCCACCGGTCAAAAGGGACATCCACAAAATGTGTAAAAACCAGAAAGGCAAGACAGGCCCTGGAGAACAGGGAGCCTTGTTATGCTGATGGGCGGGATGTAAATTGCCAACTGCCTCACTGGAGGAGTGCATTGCGTTCCCTAAACAAGTAAACAACAGAGCTACAGAGCCAAGGGCACTTCCAGTCTAGGGAATATATATTGGGAAAACTGAAAATCAATAAGACAGAGCCACCCCTAAATTTAGGGCTGCACTGCTTACAAGAACCTCAACTTGGGTACACCTTAAATATCCCAGGAAATATAAAAATGGTTCAAAAAACTGTGGTATTTATGTCCGATGGAATATCCCTCAGCCATGAAATCAATGTCATAAGACCAGGAGCAGCAGTGAGTGGATTCAGGTACGATGATTCTAAGTGAAATAAGTCACACAGAAAAAGAAACTTATCATAAGATATCACTTATGAAGATCCTGTAAACATGGCTACACATGAACTGAGTTAGGAAAGAGAACAGAGTCTCACATTTAGAAAACACTCTTATGCCTGCTGAAGGGGAAAGGAGAGGTGGGGTGATGCATAAAACCAGATTTTGATATAAGCACAGGTACCATTTCCAAAACCAACTGTGGAATAGACAAGACCTACACCTTCCTCAGTGAAAGGGACTCAAAACCCCATATTTCCCACAGAGGAATAGATCTGACTAGTAAGAATCTTAAAACCTATGTATTGATATGTCTCTGTAGGGGAATCAAGTGTGTCTAGACTGGCATAAACATGGCAGAGAGAATCAGCTGAAACCCACTATAAAAAGGAATTTCAAAAACAAAACCAAAAAACAGGGAAATTCTTTACATTTCCTTCAGGGTCTCTGATGAAACCTGGAAATAGCCTGTCTACAATGACAGCTGGATGTGGCATAAGGCTGGACACTTGGGACTGAGAGGTTGGTGAGATTGGGTGAGCAAATGCAGACCCTTTAAAGCAAAAATGCATGGCCCCCATTCCATGGGTCCCACCTCTCCATGTTGAAGGGAATATTACTACAGCTATAACATGTACGGGAACCCTAGAGAATGGACACACTGTGAATACAAAAGGTTTCTAAAACTCAACGAGTAGTCCCTCTCCTGGTGCTCCGGTTTGACTTTCCAACTGCTTTACTATCAATCTCCCAACTTGGAGAGACAGCCCCTTTAACCTCCTGGTTCGCACAGGTTGCCAATTTGGCAGGGGATGGAAGCGAAGAGGGAGAACCAATGAGAGAGTTACTGTTAGGCATTTGGACGGGCACATGTCACTCTAATTTCCCGGCAGGAAGAAGAATTAACCAGAGTCTCAGCCACCCACCGGGAACCAGTATAGGTCCTGAACCAAAATTTTGGACATGCGTACAGCTCACAAAAAACGAGTTGGAAAATGGAGCTCAGGGCCCCAGCAATTCACAAACTGGCAGAGTAATAAAGGACAACTATCGTCCAAAAATCTGTTGAGGGAAGGCAACGAGGCAGACTTGAAAGCCAGGCAGAATAGCAGGAAACAGATTTCAAGAGGTACGTTGGAATCGCCTTTAAAGCACAGGAAGAGAGGCACAACTTCGACAATGACGCAGTCGGCCAAAAAGAGCGTATGCGTTTTCTCCTGAATATATTCAGGAGAAAACGCATACGCCCTTTTTGGCCGAACAAGCAAGCGGGCAATGCAAATCTGCACTACAGAGAAGTATCACTTGCCACCGGTCAAAAGGGACATCCACAAAATGTGTAAAAACCAGAAAGGCAAGACAGGCCCTGGAGAACAGGGAGCCTTGTTATGCTGATGGGCGGGATGTAAATTGCCAACTGCCTCACTGGAGGAGTGCATTGCGTTCCCTAAAACAAGTAAACAACAGAGCTACAGAGCCAAGGACACTTCCAGTCTAGGGAATATACATAGGGAAAACTGAAAATCAATAAGACAGAGCCACCCCCAAATTTAGGGCTGCACTGCTTACAAGAACCTCAAGTTGGGTACACCTTAAATATCCCAGGAAATATAAAAATGGTTCAAAAAACTGTGGTATTTATGTCCGATAGAATATCCCTCAGCCATGAAATCAATGTCATAAGACCAGGAGCAGCAAAGTGAGTGGTTTCAGGTACGATGATTCTAAGTGAAATAAGTCACACAGAAAAAGAAACATCATAAGATATGACTTATGAAGATCCTGTAAACATGGCTACACATGAACTGAGTTAGGAAAGAGAACAGAGTCTCACATTTAGAAAACACTCTTATGCTTGCTTAAGGGGAAAGGAGAGGTGGGGTGATGCATAAAACCAGAGTTTGATATAAGCACAGGTACCATTTCCAAAACCAACTGTGGAATAGACAAGACCTACACATTCCTCAGTGAAAGGGACTCAAAACCCCATATTTCCCGCAGAGGAATAGATCTGACTAGTAAGAATCTTAAAACCTATGTATTGATATGTCTCTGTAAGTGAATCAAGTGTGTCTAGACTGGCATAAACATGGCAGAGAGAATCAGCTCTAACCCACTATAAAAAGGAATTTCAAAAACAAAACCAAAAAACAGGAAATTCTTTACTTTTCCGTCAGGGTCTCTGATGAAACCTGGAAAAACCCTGTCTACAATGACAGCTGGATGTGGCATAAGGCTGGACACTTGGGACTGAGAGGATTGGTGAGATTGGGTGAGCAAATGCAGACCATTTAAAGCTAAAATGCATGGCCCCCATTCCATGGGTCCCAACTCTCCATGTTGAAGGGATAATTACTACAGCTATAACATGTACGGGAAATCTAGAGAATGGACACACAGTGAATACAAAAGGTTTCTAAAACTCAACGAGTAGTCCCTCTCCTGGTGCTCCGGTTTGACTTTCCAACTGCTTTACTATCAATCTCCCAACTTGGAGAGACAGCCCCTTTAACCTCCTGGTTCGCACAGGTTGCCAATTTGGCAGAGGATGGAAGGGAAGAGGGAGAACCAATGAGAGAGTTACTGTTAGGCATTTGGACGGGCACATGTCACACTAATTTCCCGGCAGGAAGATGAATTAACCAGAGTCTCAGCCACCCACCGGGAACCAGTATAGGTCCTGAACCAAAATTTTGGACTTGCGTACAGCTCACAAAAAACGAGTTGGAAAATGGAGCTCAGGGGCACAGCAATTCACAAACTGGCCGAGTAATAAAGGACAACTATCGTCCAAAAATCTGTTCAGGGAAGGCAACGAGGCAGACTTGAAATCCAGGCAGAATAGCAGGAAATAGATTTAAAGAGGTACGTTGGAATCGCCTTTAAAGCACAGGAAGAGGGGCACAACTTCGACAATGACGCAGTTGGCCAAAAAGGGCGTATGCGTTTTCTCCTGAATATATTCAGGAGAAAACGCATACGCCCTTTTTGGCCAAACAAGCAAGCGGGCAATGCAAATCTGCACTACAAAGAAGTATCACTTCCCACCGGTCAAAAGGGACATCCACAAAATGTGTAAAAACCAGAAAGGCAAGACAGGCCCTGGAGAACAGGGAGCCTTGTTATGCTGATGGGCGGGATGTAAATTGCCAACTGCCTCACTGGAGGAGTGAATTGCGTTCCCTAAAACAAGTAAACAACAGAGCTACAGATCCAAGGGAACTTCCAGTCTAGGGAATATACATTGGGAAAACTGAAAATCAATAAGACAGAGCCACCCCCAAATTTAGGGCTGCACTGCTTACAAGAACCTCAACTTGGGTACACCTTAAATATCCCAGGAAATATAAAAATGGTTCAAAAAACTGTGGTATTTATGTCCGAGAGAATATCCCTCAGCCATGAAATCAATGTCATAAGACCAGGAGCAGCAAAGTGAGTGGATTCAGGTACGATGATTCTAAGTGAAATAAGTCACACAGAAAAAGAAACTTATCATAAGATATGACTTATGAAGATCCTGTAAACATGGCTACACATGAACTGAGTTAGGAAAGAGAACAGAGTCTCACATTTAGAAAACACTCTTATGCTTGCTGAAGGGGAAAGGAGAGGTGGGGTGATGCATAAAACCAGAGTTTGATATAAGCACAGGTACCATTTCCAAAACCAACTGTGGAATAGACAAGACCTACACCTTCCTCAGTGAAAGGGACTCAAAACCCAATATTTCCCACAGAGGAATAGATCAGACTAGTAAGAATCTTAAAACCTATGTATTGATATGTCTCTGTAAGGGAATCAAGTGTGTCTAGACTGGCATAAACATGGCAGAGAGAATCAGCTCAAACCCACTATAAAAAGGAATTTCAAAAAAAAACCAAAACCAAAAAACAGGGAAATTCTTTACATTTCCTTCAGGGTCTCTGATGAAACCTGGAAAAACCCTGTCTACAATGACAGCTGGATGTGGCATAAGGCTGGACACTTGGGACTGAGAGGATTGGTGAGATTGGGTGAGCAAATGCAGACCCTTTAAAGCAAAAATGCATGGCCCCCATTCCATGGGTCCCAACTCTCCAGGTTGAAGGGAATATTACTACAGCTATAACATGTACGGGAAACCTAGAGAATGGACACACTGTGAATACAAAAGGTTTCTAAAACTCAACGAGTAGTCCCTCTCCTGGTGCTCCGGTTTGACTTTCCAACTGCTTTACTATCAATCTCCCAACTTGGAGAGACAGCCCCTTTAACCTCCTGGTTCGCACAGGTTGCCAATTTGGCAGAGGATGGAAGGGAAGAGGGAGAACCAATGAGAGAGTAGCTGTTAGGCATTTGGACGGGCACATGTCACTCTAAATTCCCGGCAGGAAGAAGAATTAACCAGAGTCTCAGCCACCCACCGGGAACCAGTATAGGTCCTGAACCAAAATTTTGGACTTGCGTACAGCTCACAAAAAACGAGTTGGAAAATGGAGCTCAGGGCCACAGCAATTCGCAAACTGGCAGAGTAATAAAGGACAACTATCGTCCAAAAATCTGTTGAGGGAAGGCAACGAGGCAGACTTGAAAGCCAGGCACAGTAGCAGGAAACAGATTTCAAGAGGTACGTTGGAATCGCCTTTAAAGCACAGGAAGAGGGGCACAACTTCGACAATGACGCACTTGGCCAAATAGGGCGTATGCGTTTTCTCCTGAATATATTCAGGAGAAAACGCATACGCCCTTTTTGGCCGAACAAGCAAGCGGGCCATGCAAATCTGCACTACAAAGAAGTATCACTTCCCACCGGTCAAAACGGACATCCACAAAATGTGTAAAAACCAGAAAGGCAAGACAGGCCCTGGAGAACAGGGAGCCTTGTTATGCTGATGGGCGGGATGTAAATTGCCAACTGCCTCACTGGAGGAGTGCATTGCGTTCCCTAAAACAAGTAAACAACAGAGCTACAGAGCCAAGGACACTTCCAGTCTAGGGAATATACATTGGGAAAACTGAAAATCAATAAGACAGAGCCACCCCCAAATTTAGGGCTGCACTGCTTACAAGAACCTCAACTTGGGTACACCTTCAATATCCCAGGAAATATAAAAATGGTTCAAAAAACTGTGGTATTTATGTCCGATGGAATATCCCTCAGCCATGAAATTAATGTCATAAGACCAGGAGCAGCAAAGTGAGTGGATTCATGTATGATGATTCTAAGTGAAATAAGTCACACAGAAAAAGAAACTTATCATAAGATATCACTTATGAAGATCCTGTAAACATGGCTACACATGATCTGAGTTAGGAAAGAGAACAGAGTCTCACATTTAGAAAACACTCTTATGCCTGCTGAAGGGGAAAGGAGAGGTGGGGTGATGCATAAAACCAGAGTTTGATATAAGCACAGGTACCATTATCAAAACCAACTGTGGAATAGACAAGACCTACACCTTCCTCAGTGAAAGGGACTCAATACCCCATATTTCCCACAGAGGAATAGATCTGACTAGTAAGAATCTTAAAACGTATGTATTGATATGTCTCTGTAAGGGAATCAAGTGTGTCTAGACTGGCATAAACATGGCAGAGAGAATCAGCTCAAACCCACTATAAAAAGGAATTTCAAAAAGAAAACCAAAAAACAGGGAAATTCTTTACATTTCCTTCAGGTTCTCTGATGAAACCTGGAAATAGCCTGTCTACAATGACAGCTGGATGTGGCATAAGGCTGGACACTTGGGACTGAGAGGATTGGTGAGATTGGGTGAGCAAATGCAGACCCTTTAAAGCAAAAATGCATGGCCCCCATTCCATGGGTCCCAACTCTCCATGTTGAAGGGAATATTACTACAGCTATAACATGTACGGGAAACCTAGAGAATGGACACTCTGTGAATACAAAAGGTTTCTAAAACTCAACGAGTAGTCCCTCTCCTGGTGCTCCGGTTTGACTTTCCAACTGCTTTACTATCAATCTCCCAACTTGGAGAGACAGCCCCTTTAACCTCCTGGTTCGCACAGGTTGCCAATTTGGCAGAGGATGGAAGGGAAGAGGGAGAACCAATGAGAGAGTTACTGTTAGGCATTTGGACGGGCACATGTCACTCTAATTTCCCGGCAGGAAGAAGAATTAACCAGAGTCTCAGCCACCCACCGGGAACCAGTATAGGTCCTGAACCAAAATTTTGGACTTGTGTACAGCTCACAAAAAACGAGTTGGAAAATGGAGCTCAGGGCCCCAGCAATTCACAAACTGGCAGAGTAATAAAGGACAACTATCGTCCAAAAATCTGTTGAGGGAAGGCAATGAGGCAGACTTGAAAGCCAGGCACAGTAGCAGGAAACAGATTTCAAGAGGTACGTTGGAATCGCCTTTAAAGCACAGGAAGAGGGGCACAACTACGACAATGACGCACTTGGCCAAAAAGGGCGTATGCGTTTTCTCCTGAATATATTCAGGAGAAAACGCATACGCCCTTTTTGGCCAAACAAGCAAGCGGGCCACGCAAATCTGCACTACAAAGAAGTATCACTTCCCACCCGTCAAAACGGACATCCACAAAATGTGTAAAAACCAGAAAGGCAAGACAGGCCCTGGAGAACAGGGAGCCTTGTTATGCTGATGGGCGGGATGTAAATTGCCAACTGCCTCACTGGAGGAGTGCATTGCGTTCCCTAAAACAAGTAAACAACAGAGCTACAGAGCCAAGGGCACTTCCAGTCTAGGGAATATACATTGGGAAAACTGAAAATCAATAAGACAGAGCCACCCCCTAATTTAGGGCTGCACTGCTTACAAGAACCTCAAGTTGGGTACACCTTAAATATCCCAGGAAATATAAAAATGGTTCAAAAAACTGTGGTATTTATGTCCGATAGAATATCCCTCAGCCATGAAATCAATGTCATAAGACCAGGAGCAGCAAAGTGAGTGGATTCAGGTACGATGATTCTAAGTGAAATAAGTCACACAGAAAAAGAAACTTATCATAAGATATGACTTATGAAGATCCTGTAAACATGGCTACACATGAACTGAGTTAGGAAAGAGAACAGAGTCTCACATTTAGAAAACACTCTTATGCTTGCTTAAGGGGAAAGGAGAGGTGGGGTGATGCATAAAACCAGAGTTTGATATAAGCACAGGTACCATTTCCAAAACCAACTGTGGAATAGACAAGACCTACACATTCCTCAGTGAAAGGGACTCAATACCCCATATTTCACGCAGAGGAATAGATCTGACTAGTAAGAATCTTAAAACCTATGTATTGATATGTCTCTGTAAGTGAATCAAGTGTGTCTAGACTGGCATAAACATGGCAGAGAGAATCAGCTCTAACCCACTATAAAAAGGAATTTCAAAAACAAAACCAAAAAACAGGAAATTCTTTACTTTTCCGTCAGGGTCTCTGATGAAACCTGGAAAAACCCTGTCTACAATGACAGCTGGATGTGGCATAAGGCTGGACACTTGGGACTGAGAGGATTGGTGAGATTGGGTGAGCAAATGCAGACCATTTAAAGCAAAAATGCATGGCCCCCATTCCATGGGTCCCAACTCTCCATGTTGAAGGGATAATTACTACAGCTATAACATGTACGGGAAACCTAGAGAATGGACACACAGTGAATACAAAAGGTTTCTAAAACTCAACGAGTAGTCCCTCTCCTGGTGCTCCGGTTTGACTTTCCAACTGCTTTACTATCAATCTCCCAACTTGGAGAGACAGCCCCTTTAACCTCCTGGTTCGCACAGGTTGCCAATTTGGCAGAGGATGGAAGGGAAGAGGGAGAACCAATGAGAGAGTTACTGTTAGGCATTTGGACGGGCACATGTCACACTAATTTCCCGGCAGGAAGATGAATTAACCAGAGTCTCAGCCACCCACCGGGAACCAGTATAGGTCCTGAACCAAAATTTTGGACTTGCGTACAGCTCACAAAAAACGAGTTGGAAAATGGAGCTCAGGGGCACAGCAATTCACAAACTGGCCGAGTAATAAAGGACAACTATCGTCCAAAAATCTGTTGAGGGAAGGCAACGAGGCAGACTTGAAATCCAGGCAGAATAGCAGGAAATAGATTTAAAGAGGTACGTTGGAATCGCCTTTAAAGCACAGGAAGAGGGGCACAACTTCGACAATGACGCACTTGGCCAAAAAGGGCGTATGCGTTTTCTCCTGAATATATTCAGGAGAAAACGCATACGCCCTTTTTGGCCAAACAAGCAAGCGGGCAATGCAAATCTGCACTACAAAGAAGTATCACTTCCCACCGGTCAAAAGGGACATCCACAAAATGTGTAAAAACCAGAAAGGCAAGACAGGCCCTGGAGAACAGGGAGCCTTGTTATGCTGATGGGCGGGATGTAAATTGCCAACTGCCTCACTGGAGGAGTGAATTGCGTTCCCTAAAACAAGTAAACAACAGAGCTACAGATCCAAGGGAACTTCCAGTCTAGGGAATATACATTGGGAAAACTGAAAATCAATAAGACAGAGCCACCCCCAAATTTAGGGCTGCACTGCTTACAAGAACCTCAACTTGGGTACACCTTAAATATCCCAGGAAATATAAAAATGGTTCAAAAAACTGTGGTATTTATGTCCGAGAGAATATCCCTCAGCCATGAAATCAATGTCATAAGACCAGGAGCAGCAAAGTGAGTGGATTCAGGTACGATGATTCTAAGTGAAATAAGTCACACAGAAAAAGAAACTTATCATAAGATATGACTTATGAAGATCCTGTAAACATGGCTACACATGAACTGAGTTAGGAAAGAGAACAGAGTCTCACATTTAGAAAACACTCTTATGCTTGCTTAAGGGGAAAGGAGAGGTGGGGTGATGCATAAAACCAGAGTTTGATATAAGCACAGGTACCATTTCCAAAACCAACTGTGGAATAGACAAGACCTACACCTTCCTCAGTGAAAGGGACTCAAAACCCAATATTTCCCACAGAGGAATAGATCAGACTAGTAAGAATCTTAAAACCTATGTATTGATATGTCTCTGTAAGGGAATCAAGTGTGTCTAGACTGGCATAAACATGGCAGAGAGAATCAGCTCAAACCCACTATAAAAAGGAATTTCAAAAAAAAACCAAAACCAAAAAACAGGGAAATTCTTTACATTTCCTTCAGGGTCTCTGATGAAACCTGGAAAAACCCTGTCTACAATGACAGCTGGATGTGGCATAAGGCTGGACACTTGGGACTGAGAGGATTGGTGAGATTGGGTGAGCAAATGCAGACCCTTTAAAGCAAAAATGCATGGCCCCCATTCCATGGGTCCCAACTCTCCAGGTTGAAGGGAATATTACTACAGCTATAACATGTACGGGAAACCTAGAGAATGGACACACTGTGAATACAAAAGGTTTCTAAAACTCAACGAGTAGTCCCTCTCCTGGTGCTCCGGTTTGACTTTCCAACTGCTTTACTATCAATCTCCCAACTTGGAGAGACAGCCCCTTTAACCTCCTGGTTCGCACAGGTTGCCAATTTGGCAGAGGATGGAAGGGAAGAGGGAGAACCAATGAGAGAGTAGCTGTTAGGCATTTGGACGGGCACATGTCACTCTAAATTCCCGGCAGGAAGAAGAATTAACCAGAGTCTCAGCCACCCACCGGGAACCAGTATAGGTCCTGAACCAAAATTTTGGACTTGCGTACAGCTCACAAAAAACGAGTTGGAAAATGGAGCTCAGGGCCACAGCAATTCGCAAACTGGCAGAGTAATAAAGGACAACTATCGTCCAAAAATCTGTTGAGGGAAGGCAACGAGGCAGACTTGAAAGCCAGGCACAGTAGCAGGAAACAGATTTCAAGAGGTACGTTGGAATCGCCTTTAAAGCACAGGAAGAGGGGCACAACTTCGACAATGACGCACTTGGCCAAATAGGGCGTATGCGTTTTCTCCTGAATATATTCAGGAGAAAACGCATACGCCCTTTTTGGCCGAACAAGCAAGCGGGCCATGCAAATCTGCACTACAAAGAAGTATCACTTCCCACCGGTCAAAACGGACATCCACAAAATGTGTAAAAACCAGAAAGGCAAGACAGGCCCTGGAGAACAGGGAGCCTTGTTATGCTGATGGGCGGGATGTAAATTGCCAACTGCCTCACTGGAGGAGTGCATTGCGTTCCCTAAAACAAGTAAACAACAGAGCTACAGAGCCAAGGACACTTCCAGTCTAGGGAATATACATTGGGAAAACTGAAAATCAATAAGACAGAGCCACCCCCAAATTTAGGGCTGCACTGCTTACAAGAACCTCAACTTGGGTACACCTTCAATATCCCAGGAAATATAAAAATGGTTCAAAAAACTGTGGTATTTATGTCCGATGGAATATCCCTCAGCCATGAAATTAATGTCATAAGACCAGGAGCAGCAAAGTGAGTGGATTCATGTATGATGATTCTAAGTGAAATAAGTCACACAGAAAAAGAAACTTATCATAAGATATCACTTATGAAGATCCTGTAAACATGGCTACACATGATCTGAGTTAGGAAAGAGAACAGAGTCTCACATTTAGAAAACACTCTTATGCCTGCTGAAGGGGAAAGGAGAGGTGGGGTGATGCATAAAACCAGAGTTTGATATAAGCACAGGTACCATTATCAAAACCAACTGTGGAATAGACAAGACCTACACCTTCCTCAGTGAAAGGGACTCAATACCCCATATTTCCCACAGAGGAATAGATCTGACTAGTAAGAATCTTAAAACGTATGTATTGATATGTCTCTGTAAGGGAATCAAGTGTGTCTAGACTGGCATAAACATGGCAGAGAGAATCAGCTCAAACCCACTATAAAAAGGAATTTCAAAAAGAAAACCAAAAAACAGGGAAATTCTTTACATTTCCTTCAGGTTCTCTGATGAAACCTGGAAATAGCCTGTCTACAATGACAGCTGGATGTGGCATAAGGCTGGACACTTGGGACTGAGAGGATTGGTGAGATTGGGTGAGCAAATGCAGACCCTTTAAAGCAAAAATGCATGGCCCCCATTCCATGGGTCCCAACTCTCCATGTTGAAGGGAATATTACTACAGCTATAACATGTACGGGAAACCTAGAGAATGGACACTCTGTGAATACAAAAGGTTTCTAAAACTCAACGAGTAGTCCCTCTCCTGGTGCTCCGGTTTGACTTTCCAACTGCTTTACTATCAATCTCCCAACTTGGAGAGACAGCCCCTTTAACCTCCTGGTTCGCACAGGTTGCCAATTTGGCAGAGGATGGAAGGGAAGAGGGAGAACCAATGAGAGAGTTACTGTTAGGCATTTGGACGGGCACATGTCACTCTAATTTCCCGGCAGGAAGAAGAATTAACCAGAGTCTCAGCCACCCACCGGGAACGAGTATAGGTCCTGAAACAAAATTTTGGACTTGCGTACAGCTCACAAAAAACGAGTTGGAAAATGGAGCTCAGGTCCCCAGCAATTCACAAATTGGCAGAGTAATAAAGGACAACTATCGTCCAAAAATCTGTTGAGGGAAGGCAACGAGGCAGACTTGAAAGCCAGGCAGAATAGCAGGAAACAGATTTCAAGAGGTACGTTGGAATCGCCTTTAAAGCACAGGAAGAGGGGCACAACTTCGACAATGACGCAGTTGGCCAAAAAGGGCGTATGCGTTTTCTCCTGAATATATTCAGGAGAAAACGCATACGCCCTTTTTGGCCGAACAAGCAAGCGGGCCATGCAAATCTGCACTACAAAGAAGTATCCCTTCCCACCGGTCAAAAGGGACATCCACAAAATGTGTAAAAACCAGAAAGGCAAGACAGGCCCTGGAGAACAGGGAGCCTTGTTATGCTGATGGGCGGGATGTAAATTGCCAACTGCCACACTGGAGGAGTGCATTGCGTTCCCTAAACAAGTAAACAACAGAGCTACAGAGCCAAGGGCACTTCCAGTCTAGGGAATATACATTGGGAAAACTGAAAATCAATAAGACAGAGCCACCCCCAAATTTAGGGCTGCACTGCTTACAAGAACCTCAACTTGGGTACACCTTAAATATCCCAGGAAATATAAAAATGGTTCAAAAAACTGTGGAATTTATGTCCGACGGAATATCCCTCAGCCATGAAATCAATGTCATAAGACCAGGAGCAGCAAAGTGAGTGGATTCAGGTACGATGAGTCTAAGTGAAATAAGTCACACAGAAAAAGAAACTTATCATAAGATATGACTTATGAAGATCCTGTAAACATGGCTACACATGAAATGAGTTAGGAAAGAGAACAGAGTCTCACATTTAGAAAACACTCTTATGCCTGCTTAAGGGGAAAGGAGAGGTGGGGTGATGCATAAAACCAGAGTTTGATATAAGCACAGGTACCATTTCCAAAACCAACTGTGGAATAGACAAGACCTACACCTTCCTCAGTGAAAGGGACTCAAAACCCCATATTTCCCACAGAGGAAAAGATCAGACTAGTAAGAATCTTAAAACCTATGTATTGATATGTCTTTGTAAGGGAATCAAGTGTGTCTAGACTGGCATAAACATGGCAGAGAGAATCAGCTCAAACCCACTATAAAAAGGAATTTCAAAAAAAAACCAAAACCAAAAAACAGGGAAATTCTTTTCATTTCCTTCAGGGTCTCTGATGAAACCTGGAAAAACCCTGTCTACAATGACAGCTGGATGTGGCATAAGGCTGGACACTTGGGACTGAGAGGATTGGTGAGATTGGGTGAGCAAATGCAGACCCTTTAAAGCAAAAATGCATGGCCCTCAGTCCATGGGTCCCAACTCTCCATGTTGAAGGGAATATTACTACAGCTATAACATGTACGGGAAACCTAGAGAATGGACACACTGTGAATACAAAAGCTTTCTAAAACTCAACGCGTAGTCCCTCTCCTGGTGCTCCGGTTTGACTTTCCAACTGCTTTACTATCAATCTCCCAACTTGGAGAGACAGCCCCTTTAACCTCCTGGTTCGCACAGGTTGCCAATTTGGCAGAGGATGGAAGGGAAGAGGGAGAACCAATGAGAGAGTTACTGTTAGGCATTTGGACGGGCACATGTCACTCTAATTTCCCGGCAGGAAGAAGAATTAACCAGAGTCTCAGCCACCCACCGGGAACCAGTATAGGTCCTGAACCAAAATTTTGGACTTGTGTACAGCTCACAAAAAACGAGTTGGAAAATGGAGCTCAGGGCCCCAGCAATTCACAAACTGGCAGAGTAATAAAGGACAACTATCGTCCAAAAATCTGTTGAGGGAAGGCAATGAGGCAGACTTGAAAGCCAGGCACAGTAGCAGGAAACAGATTTCAAGAGGTACGTTGGAATCGCCTTTAAAGCACAGGAAGAGGGGCACAACTACGACAATGACGCACTTGGCCAAAAAGGGCGTATGCGTTTTCTCCTGAATATATTCAGGAGAAAACGCATACGCCATTTTTGGCCAAACAAGCAAGCGGGCCACGCAAATCTGCACTACAAAGAAGTATCACTTCCCACCCGTCAAAACGGACATCCACAAAATGTGTAAAAACCAGAAAGGCAAGACAGGCCCTGGAGAACAGGGAGCCTTGTTATGCTGATGGGCGGGATGTAAATTGCCAACTGCCTCACTGGAGGAGTGCATTGCGTTCCCTAAAACAAGTAAACAACAGAGCTACAGAGCCAAGGGCACTTCCAGTCTAGGGAATATACATTGGGAAAACTGAAAATCAATAAGACAGAGCCACCCCCTAATTTAGGGCTGCACTGCTTACAAGAACCTCAAGTTGGGTACACCTTAAATATCCCAGGAAATATATAAATGGTTCAAAAAACTGTGGTATTTATGTCCGATGGAATATCCCTCAGCCATGAAATCCATGTCATAAGACCAGGAGCAGCAAAGTGAGTGGATTCAGGTACGATGATTCTAAGTGAAATAAGTCACACAGAAAAAGAAACTTTTCATAAGATATGACTTATGAAGATCCTGTAAACATGGCTACACATGAACTGAGTTAGGAAAGAGAACAGAGTCTCACATTTAGAAAACACTCATATGCCTGCTGAAGGGGAAAGGAGAGCTGGGGTGATGCATAAAACCAGAGTTTGATATAAGCACAGGTACCATTTCCAAAACCAACTGTGGAATAGACAAGAAATACACCTTCCTCAGTGAAAGGGACTCAAAACCCCATATTTCCCGCAGAGGAATAGATCTGACTAGTAAGAATATTAAAACCTATGTATTGATATGTCTCTGTAAGGGAATCAAGTGTGTCTAGACTGGCATAAACATGGCAGAGAGAATCAGCTCAAACCCACTATAAAAAGGAATTTCAAAAACAAAACCAAAAAACAGGGACATTCTTTACATTTCCTTCAGGGTCTCTGATGAAACCTGGAAATAGCCTTTCTACAATGACAGCTGGATGTGGCATAAGGCTGGACACTTGGGACTGAGAGGATTGGTGAGATTGGGTGAGCAAATGCAGACCCTTTAAAGCAAAAATGCATGGCCCCCATTCCATGGGTCCCAACTCTCCAGGTTGAAGGGAATATTACTACAGCTATAACATGTACGGGAACCCTAGAGAATGGACACACTGTGAATACAAAAGGTTTCTAAAACTCAACGAGTAGTCCCTCTCCTGGTGCTCCGGTTTGACTTTCCAACTGCTTTACTATCAATCTCCCAACTTGGAGAGACAGCCCCTTTAACCTCCTGGTTCGCACACGTTGCCAATTTGGCAGAGGATGGAAGGGAAGAGGGAGAACCAATGAGAGAGTTACTGTTAGGCATTTGGACGGGCACATGTCACTCTAATTTCCCGGCAGGAAGAAGAATTAACCAGAGTCTCAGCCACCCACCGGGAACCAGTATAGGTCCTGAACCAAAATTTTGGACTTGCGTACAACTCACAAAAAATGAGTTGAAAAATGGAGCTCAGGGGCATAGCAATTCACAAACTGGCAGAGTAATAAAGGACAACTGTCGTCCAAAAATTTGTTGAGGGAATGCAACGAGGCGGACTTGAAAGCGAGGCAGAATAGCAGGAAACAGATTCCAAGAGGTACGTTGGAATCGCCTTTAAAGCACAGGAAGAGGGGCACAACTTCGACAATGACGCACTTGGCCAAAAAGGGCGTATGCGTTTTCTCCTGAATATATTCAGGAGAAAACGCATACGCCCTTTTTGGCCAAGCAAGCAAGCGGGCAATGCAAATCTGCACTACAAAGAAGTATCACTTCCCACCGGTCAAAAGGGATATCCACAAAATGTGTAAAAACCAGAAAGGCAAGACAGGCCCTGGAGAACAGGGAGCCTTGTTATGCTGATGGGCGGGATGTAAATTGCCAACTGCCTCACTGGAGGAGTGCATTGCATTCCCTAAAACAAGTAAACAACAGAGCTACGTAGCCAAGGGCACTTCCAGTCTAGGGAATATACCTTGGGAAAACTGAAAATCAATAAGACAGAGCCACACCCAAATTTAGGGCTGCACTGCTTACAAGAACCTCAACTTGGGTACACCTTAAATATCCCAGGAAATATAAAAATGGTTCAAAAAACTGTGGTATTTATGTCCGATGGAATATCCCTCAGCCATGAAATCAATGTCATAAGACCAGGAGCAGCAAAGTGAGTGGATTCAGGTACGATGATTCTAAGTGAAATAAGTCACACAGAAAAAGAAACTTATCATAAGATATGACTTATGAAGATCCTGTAAACATGGCTACACATGAACTGAGTTAGGAAAGAGACCAGAGTCTCACATTTAGAAAACACTCTTATGCCTGCTTAAGGGGAAAGGAGAGGTGGGGTGATGCATAAAACCAGAGTTTGATATAAGCACAGGTACCATTTCCAAAACCAACTGTGGAATAGACAAGACCTACACCTTCCTCAGTGAAAGGGACTCAAAACCCCATATTTCCCACAGAGGAATAGATCTGACTAGTAAGAATCTTAAAACCTATGTATTGATATGTCTCTGTAGGGGAATCAAGTGTGTCTAGACTGGCATAAACATGGCAGAGAGAATCAGCTGAAACCCACTATAAAAAGGAATTTCAAAAACAAAACCAAAAAACAGGGAAATTCTTTACATTTCCTTCAGGGTCTCTGATGAAACCTGGAAATAGCCTGTCTACAATGACAGCTGGATGTGGCATAAGGCTGGACACTTGGGACTGAGAGGTTGGTGAGATTGGGTGAGCAAATGCAGACCCTTTAAAGCAAAAATGCATGGCCCCCATTCCATGGGTCCCACCTCTCCATGTTGAAGGGAATATTACTACAGCTATAACATGTACGGGAACCCTAGAGAATGGACACACTGTGAATACAAAAGGTTTCTAAAACTCAACGAGTAGTCCCTCTCCTGGTGCTCCGGTTTGACTTTCCAACTGCTTTACTATCAATCTCCCAACTTGGAGAGACAGCCCCTTTAACCTCCTGGTTCGCACAGGTTGCCAATTTGGCAGGGGATGGAAGCGAAGAGGGAGAACCAATGAGAGAGTTACTGTTAGGCATTTGGACGGGCACATGTCACTCTAATTTCCCGGCAGGAAGAAGAATTAACCAGAGTCTCAGCCACCCACCGGGAACCAGTATAGGTCCTGAACCAAAATTTTGGACATGCGTACAGCTCACAAAAAACGAGTTGGAAAATGGAGCTCAGGGCCCCAGCAATTCACAAACTGGCAGAGTAATAAAGGACAACTATCGTCCAAAAATCTGTTGAGGGAAGGCAACGAGGCAGACTTGAAAGCCAGGCAGAATAGCAGGAAACAGATTTCAAGAGGTACGTTGGAATCGCCTTTAAAGCACAGGAAGAGAGGCACAACTTCGACAATGACGCAGTCGGCCAAAAAGAGCGTATGCGTTTTCTCCTGAATATATTCAGGAGAAAACGCATACGCCCTTTTTGGCCGAACAAGCAAGCGGGCAATGCAAATCTGCACTACAGAGAAGTATCACTTGCCACCGGTCAAAAGGGACATCCACAAAATGTGTAAAAACCAGAAAGGCAAGACAGGCCCTGGAGAACAGGGAGCCTTGTTATGCTGATGGGCGGGATGTAAATTGCCAACTGCCTCACTGGAGGAGTGCATTGCGTTCCCTAAAACAAGTAAACAACAGAGCTACAGAGCCAAGGACACTTCCAGTCTAGGGAATATACATAGGGAAAACTGAAAATCAATAAGACAGAGCCACCCCCAAATTTAGGGCTGCACTGCTTACAAGAACCTCAAGTTGGGTACACCTTAAATATCCCAGGAAATATAAAAATGGTTCAAAAAACTGTGGTATTTATGTCCGATAGAATATCCCTCAGCCATGAAATCAATGTCATAAGACCAGGAGCAGCAAAGTGAGTGGTTTCAGGTACGATGATTCTAAGTGAAATAAGTCACACAGAAAAAGAAACATCATAAGATATGACTTATGAAGATCCTGTAAACATGGCTACACATGAACTGAGTTAGGAAAGAGAACAGAGTCTCACATTTAGAAAACACTCTTATGCTTGCTTAAGGGGAAAGGAGAGGTGGGGTGATGCATAAAACCAGAGTTTGATATAAGCACAGGTACCATTTCCAAAACCAACTGTGGAATAGACAAGACCTACACATTCCTCAGTGAAAGGGACTCAAAACCCCATATTTCCCGCAGAGGAATAGATCTGACTAGTAAGAATCTTAAAACCTATGTATTGATATGTCTCTGTAAGTGAATCAAGTGTGTCTAGACTGGCATAAACATGGCAGAGAGAATCAGCTCTAACCCACTATAAAAAGGAATTTCAAAAACAAAACCAAAAAACAGGAAATTCTTTACTTTTCCGTCAGGGTCTCTGATGAAACCTGGAAAAACCCTGTCTACAATGACAGCTGGATGTGGCATAAGGCTGGACACTTGGGACTGAGAGGATTGGTGAGATTGGGTGAGCAAATGCAGACCATTTAAAGCTAAAATGCATGGCCCCCATTCCATGGGTCCCAACTCTCCATGTTGAAGGGATAATTACTACAGCTATAACATGTACGGGAAATCTAGAGAATGGACACACAGTGAATACAAAAGGTTTCTAAAACTCAACGAGTAGTCCCTCTCCTGGTGCTCCGGTTTGACTTTCCAACTGCTTTACTATCAATCTCCCAACTTGGAGAGACAGCCCCTTTAACCTCCTGGTTCGCACAGGTTGCCAATTTGGCAGAGGATGGAAGGGAAGAGGGAGAACCAATGAGAGAGTTACTGTTAGGCATTTGGACGGGCACATGTCACACTAATTTCCCGGCAGGAAGATGAATTAACCAGAGTCTCAGCCACCCACCGGGAACCAGTATAGGTCCTGAACCAAAATTTTGGACTTGCGTACAGCTCACAAAAAACGAGTTGGAAAATGGAGCTCAGGGGCACAGCAATTCACAAACTGGCCGAGTAATAAAGGACAACTATCGTCCAAAAATCTGTTCAGGGAAGGCAACGAGGCAGACTTGAAATCCAGGCAGAATAGCAGGAAATAGATTTAAAGAGGTACGTTGGAATCGCCTTTAAAGCACAGGAAGAGGGGCACAACTTCGACAATGACGCAGTTGGCCAAAAAGGGCGTATGCGTTTTCTCCTGAATATATTCAGGAGAAAACGCATACGCCCTTTTTGGCCAAACAAGCAAGCGGGCAATGCAAATCTGCACTACAAAGAAGTATCACTTCCCACCGGTCAAAAGGGACATCCACAAAATGTGTAAAAACCAGAAAGGCAAGACAGGCCCTGGAGAACAGGGAGCCTTGTTATGCTGATGGGCGGGATGTAAATTGCCAACTGCCTCACTGGAGGAGTGAATTGCGTTCCCTAAAACAAGTAAACAACAGAGCTACAGATCCAAGGGAACTTCCAGTCTAGGGAATATACATTGGGAAAACTGAAAATCAATAAGACAGAGCCACCCCCAAATTTAGGGCTGCACTGCTTACAAGAACCTCAACTTGGGTACACCTTAAATATCCCAGGAAATATAAAAATGGTTCAAAAAACTGTGGTATTTATGTCCGAGAGAATATCCCTCAGCCATGAAATCAATGTCATAAGACCAGGAGCAGCAAAGTGAGTGGATTCAGGTACGATGATTCTAAGTGAAATAAGTCACACAGAAAAAGAAACTTATCATAAGATATGACTTATGAAGATCCTGTAAACATGGCTACACATGAACTGAGTTAGGAAAGAGAACAGAGTCTCACATTTAGAAAACACTCTTATGCTTGCTGAAGGGGAAAGGAGAGGTGGGGTGATGCATAAAACCAGAGTTTGATATAAGCACAGGTACCATTTCCAAAACCAACTGTGGAATAGACAAGACCTACACCTTCCTCAGTGAAAGGGACTCAAAACCCAATATTTCCCACAGAGGAATAGATCAGACTAGTAAGAATCTTAAAACCTATGTATTGATATGTCTCTGTAAGGGAATCAAGTGTGTCTAGACTGGCATAAACATGGCAGAGAGAATCAGCTCAAACCCACTATAAAAAGGAATTTCAAAAAAAAACCAAAACCAAAAAACAGGGAAATTCTTTACATTTCCTTCAGGGTCTCTGATGAAACCTGGAAAAACCCTGTCTACAATGACAGCTGGATGTGGCATAAGGCTGGACACTTGGGACTGAGAGGATTGGTGAGATTGGGTGAGCAAATGCAGACCCTTTAAAGCAAAAATGCATGGCCCCCATTCCATGGGTCCCAACTCTCCAGGTTGAAGGGAATATTACTACAGCTATAACATGTACGGGAAACCTAGAGAATGGACACACTGTGAATACAAAAGGTTTCTAAAACTCAACGAGTAGTCCCTCTCCTGGTGCTCCGGTTTGACTTTCCAACTGCTTTACTATCAATCTCCCAACTTGGAGAGACAGCCCCTTTAACCTCCTGGTTCGCACAGGTTGCCAATTTGGCAGAGGATGGAAGGGAAGAGGGAGAACCAATGAGAGAGTAGCTGTTAGGCATTTGGACGGGCACATGTCACTCTAAATTCCCGGCAGGAAGAAGAATTAACCAGAGTCTCAGCCACCCACCGGGAACCAGTATAGGTCCTGAACCAAAATTTTGGACTTGCGTACAGCTCACAAAAAACGAGTTGGAAAATGGAGCTCAGGGCCACAGCAATTCGCAAACTGGCAGAGTAATAAAGGACAACTATCGTCCAAAAATCTGTTGAGGGAAGGCAACGAGGCAGACTTGAAAGCCAGGCACAGTAGCAGGAAACAGATTTCAAGAGGTACGTTGGAATCGCCTTTAAAGCACAGGAAGAGGGGCACAACTTCGACAATGACGCACTTGGCCAAATAGGGCGTATGCGTTTTCTCCTGAATATATTCAGGAGAAAACGCATACGCCCTTTTTGGCCGAACAAGCAAGCGGGCCATGCAAATCTGCACTACAAAGAAGTATCACTTCCCACCGGTCAAAACGGACATCCACAAAATGTGTAAAAACCAGAAAGGCAAGACAGGCCCTGGAGAACAGGGAGCCTTGTTATGCTGATGGGCGGGATGTAAATTGCCAACTGCCTCACTGGAGGAGTGCATTGCGTTCCCTAAAACAAGTAAACAACAGAGCTACAGAGCCAAGGACACTTCCAGTCTAGGGAATATACATTGGGAAAACTGAAAATCAATAAGACAGAGCCACCCCCAAATTTAGGGCTGCACTGCTTACAAGAACCTCAACTTGGGTACACCTTCAATATCCCAGGAAATATAAAAATGGTTCAAAAAACTGTGGTATTTATGTCCGATGGAATATCCCTCAGCCATGAAATTAATGTCATAAGACCAGGAGCAGCAAAGTGAGTGGATTCATGTATGATGATTCTAAGTGAAATAAGTCACACAGAAAAAGAAACTTATCATAAGATATCACTTATGAAGATCCTGTAAACATGGCTACACATGATCTGAGTTAGGAAAGAGAACAGAGTCTCACATTTAGAAAACACTCTTATGCCTGCTGAAGGGGAAAGGAGAGGTGGGGTGATGCATAAAACCAGAGTTTGATATAAGCACAGGTACCATTATCAAAACCAACTGTGGAATAGACAAGACCTACACCTTCCTCAGTGAAAGGGACTCAATACCCCATATTTCCCACAGAGGAATAGATCTGACTAGTAAGAATCTTAAAACGTATGTATTGATATGTCTCTGTAAGGGAATCAAGTGTGTCTAGACTGGCATAAACATGGCAGAGAGAATCAGCTCAAACCCACTATAAAAAGGAATTTCAAAAAGAAAACCAAAAAACAGGGAAATTCTTTACATTTCCTTCAGGTTCTCTGATGAAACCTGGAAATAGCCTGTCTACAATGACAGCTGGATGTGGCATAAGGCTGGACACTTGGGACTGAGAGGATTGGTGAGATTGGGTGAGCAAATGCAGACCCTTTAAAGCAAAAATGCATGGCCCCCATTCCATGGGTCCCAACTCTCCATGTTGAAGGGAATATTACTACAGCTATAACATGTACGGGAAACCTAGAGAATGGACACTCTGTGAATACAAAAGGTTTCTAAAACTCAACGAGTAGTCCCTCTCCTGGTGCTCCGGTTTGACTTTCCAACTGCTTTACTATCAATCTCCCAACTTGGAGAGACAGCCCCTTTAACCTCCTGGTTCGCACAGGTTGCCAATTTGGCAGAGGATGGAAGGGAAGAGGGAGAACCAATGAGAGAGTTACTGTTAGGCATTTGGACGGGCACATGTCACTCTAATTTCCCGGCAGGAAGAAGAATTAACCAGAGTCTCAGCCACCCACCGGGAACCAGTATAGGTCCTGAACCAAAATTTTGGACTTGTGTACAGCTCACAAAAAACGAGTTGGAAAATGGAGCTCAGGGCCCCAGCAATTCACAAACTGGCAGAGTAATAAAGGACAACTATCGTCCAAAAATCTGTTGAGGGAAGGCAATGAGGCAGACTTGAAAGCCAGGCACAGTAGCAGGAAACAGATTTCAAGAGGTACGTTGGAATCGCCTTTAAAGCACAGGAAGAGGGGCACAACTACGACAATGACGCACTTGGCCAAAAAGGGCGTATGCGTTTTCTCCTGAATATATTCAGGAGAAAACGCATACGCCCTTTTTGGCCAAACAAGCAAGCGGGCCACGCAAATCTGCACTACAAAGAAGTATCACTTCCCACCCGTCAAAACGGACATCCACAAAATGTGTAAAAACCAGAAAGGCAAGACAGGCCCTGGAGAACAGGGAGCCTTGTTATGCTGATGGGCGGGATGTAAATTGCCAACTGCCTCACTGGAGGAGTGCATTGCGTTCCCTAAAACAAGTAAACAACAGAGCTACAGAGCCAAGGGCACTTCCAGTCTAGGGAATATACATTGGGAAAACTGAAAATCAATAAGACAGAGCCACCCCCTAATTTAGGGCTGCACTGCTTACAAGAACCTCAAGTTGGGTACACCTTAAATATCCCAGGAAATATAAAAATGGTTCAAAAAACTGTGGTATTTATGTCCGATAGAATATCCCTCAGCCATGAAATCAATGTCATAAGACCAGGAGCAGCAAAGTGAGTGGATTCAGGTACGATGATTCTAAGTGAAATAAGTCACACAGAAAAAGAAACTTATCATAAGATATGACTTATGAAGATCCTGTAAACATGGCTACACATGAACTGAGTTAGGAAAGAGAACAGAGTCTCACATTTAGAAAACACTCTTATGCTTGCTTAAGGGGAAAGGAGAGGTGGGGTGATGCATAAAACCAGAGTTTGATATAAGCACAGGTACCATTTCCAAAACCAACTGTGGAATAGACAAGACCTACACATTCCTCAGTGAAAGGGACTCAAAACCCCATATTTCACGCAGAGGAATAGATCTGACTAGTAAGAATCTTAAAACCTATGTATTGATATGTCTCTGTAAGTGAATCAAGTGTGTCTAGACTGGCATAAACATGGCAGAGAGAATCAGCTCTAACCCACTATAAAAAGGAATTTCAAAAACAAAACCAAAAAACAGGAAATTCTTTACTTTTCCGTCAGGGTCTCTGATGAAACCTGGAAAAACCCTGTCTACAATGACAGCTGGATGTGGCATAAGGCTGGACACTTGGGACTGAGAGGATTGGTGAGATTGGGTGAGCAAATGCAGACCATTTAAAGCAAAAATGCATGGCCCCCATTCCATGGGTCCCAACTCTCCATGTTGAAGGGATAATTACTACAGCTATAACATGTACGGGAAACCTAGAGAATGGACACACAGTGAATACAAAAGGTTTCTAAAACTCAACGAGTAGTCCCTCTCCTGGTGCTCCGGTTTGACTTTCCAACTGCTTTACTATCAATCTCCCAACTTGGAGAGACAGCCCCTTTAACCTCCTGGTTCGCACAGGTTGCCAATTTGGCAGAGGATGGAAGGGAAGAGGGAGAACCAATGAGAGAGTTACTGTTAGGCATTTGGACGGGCACATGTCACACTAATTTCCCGGCAGGAAGATGAATTAACCAGAGTCTCAGCCACCCACCGGGAACCAGTATAGGTCCTGAACCAAAATTTTGGACTTGCGTACAGCTCACAAAAAACGAGTTGGAAAATGGAGCTCAGGGGCACAGCAATTCACAAACTGGCAGAGTAATAAAGGACAACTATCGTCCAAAAATCTGTTGAGGGAAGGCAATGAGGCAGACTTGAAAGCCAGGCACAGTAGCAGGAAACAGATTTCAAGAGGTACGTTGGAATCGCCTTTAAAGCACAGGAAGAGGGGCACAACTACGACAATGACGCACTTGGCCAAAAAGGGCGTATGCGTTTTCTCCTGAATATATTCAGGAGAAAACGCATACGCCCTTTTTGGCCAAACAAGCAAGCGGGCCACGCAAATCTGCACTACAAAGAAGTATCACTTCCCACCCGTCAAAACGGACATCCACAAAATGTGTAAAAACCAGAAAGGCAAGACAGGCCCTGGAGAACAGGGAGCCTTGTTATGCTGATGGGCGGGATGTAAATTGCCAACTGCCTCACTGGAGGAGTGCATTGCGTTCCCTAAAACAAGTAAACAACAGAGCTACAGAGCCAAGGGCACTTCCAGTCTAGGGAATATACATTGGGAAAACTGAAAATCAATAAGACAGAGCCACCCCCTAATTTAGGGCTGCACTGCTTACAAGAACCTCAAGTTGGGTACACCTTAAATATCCCAGGAAATATAAAAATGGTTCAAAAAACTGTGGTATTTATGTCCGATAGAATATCCCTCAGCCATGAAATCAATGTCATAAGACCAGGAGCAGCAAAGTGAGTGGATTCAGGTACGATGATTCTAAGTGAAATAAGTCACACAGAAAAAGAAACTTATCATAAGATATGACTTATGAAGATCCTGTAAACATGGCTACACATGAACTGAGTTAGGAAAGAGAACAGAGTCTCACATTTAGAAAACACTCTTATGCTTGCTTAAGGGGAAAGGAGAGGTGGGGTGATGCATAAAACCAGAGTTTGATATAAGCACAGGTACCATTTCCAAAACCAACTGTGGAATAGACAAGACCTACACATTCCTCAGTGAAAGGGACTCAAAACCCCATATTTCACGCAGAGGAATAGATCTGACTAGTAAGAATCTTAAAACCTATGTATTGATATGTCTCTGTAAGTGAATCAAGTGTGTCTAGACTGGCATAAACATGGCAGAGAGAATCAGCTCTAACCCACTATAAAAAGGAATTTCAAAAACAAAACCAAAAAACAGGAAATTCTTTACTTTTCCGTCAGGGTCTCTGATGAAACCTGGAAAAACCCTGTCTACAATGACAGCTGGATGTGGCATAAGGCTGGACACTTGGGACTGAGAGGATTGGTGAGATTGGGTGAGCAAATGCAGACCATTTAAAGCAAAAATGCATGGCCCCCATTCCATGGGTCCCAACTCTCCATGTTGAAGGGATAATTACTACAGCTATAACATGTACGGGAAACCTAGAGAATGGACACACAGTGAATACAAAAGGTTTCTAAAACTCAACGAGTAGTCCCTCTCCTGGTGCTCCGGTTTGACTTTCCAACTGCTTTACTATCAATCTCCCAACTTGGAGAGACAGCCCCTTTAACCTCCTGGTTCGCACAGGTTGCCAATTTGGCAGAGGATGGAAGGGAAGAGGGAGAACCAATGAGAGAGTTACTGTTAGGCATTTGGACGGGCACATGTCACACTAATTTCCCGGCAGGAAGATGAATTAACCAGAGTCTCAGCCACCCACCGGGAACCAGTATAGGTCCTGAACCAAAATTTTGGACTTGCGTACAGCTCACAAAAAACGAGTTGGAAAATGGAGCTCAGGGGCACAGCAATTCACAAACTGGCCGAGTAATAAAGGACAACTATCGTCCAAAAATCTGTTGAGGGAAGGCAACGAGGCAGACTTGAAATCCAGGCAGAATAGCAGGAAATAGATTTAAAGAGGTACGTTGGAATCGCCTTTAAAGCACAGGAAGAGGGGCACAACTTCGACAATGACGCACTTGGCCAAAAAGGGCGTATGCGTTTTCTCCTGAATATATTCAGGAGAAAACGCATACGCCCTTTTTGGCCAAACAAGCAAGCGGGCAATGCAAATCTGCACTACAAAGAAGTATCACTTCCCACCGGTCAAAAGGGACATCCACAAAATGTGTAAAAACCAGAAAGGCAAGACAGGCCCTGGAGAACAGGGAGCCTTGTTATGCTGATGGGCGGGATGTAAATTGCCAACTGCCTCACTGGAGGAGTGAATTGCGTTCCCTAAAACAAGTAAACAACAGAGCTACAGATCCAAGGGAACTTCCAGTCTAGGGAATATACATTGGGAAAACTGAAAATCAATAAGACAGAGCCACCCCCAAATTTAGGGCTGCACTGCTTACAAGAACCTCAACTTGGGTACACCTTAAATATCCCAGGAAATATAAAAATGGTTCAAAAAACTGTGGTATTTATGTCCGAGAGAATATCCCTCAGCCATGAAATCAATGTCATAAGACCAGGAGCAGCAAAGTGAGTGGATTCAGGTACGATGATTCTAAGTGAAATAAGTCACACAGAAAAAGAAACTTATCATAAGATATGACTTATGAAGATCCTGTAAACATGGCTACACATGAACTGAGTTAGGAAAGAGAACAGAGTCTCACATTTAGAAAACACTCTTATGCTTGCTGAAGGGGAAAGGAGAGGTGGGGTGATGCATAAAACCAGAGTTTGATATAAGCACAGGTACCATTTCCAAAACCAACTGTGGAATAGACAAGACCTACACCTTCCTCAGTGAAAGGGACTCAAAACCCAATATTTCCCACAGAGGAATAGATCAGACTAGTAAGAATCTTAAAACCTATGTATTGATATGTCTCTGTAAGGGAATCAAGTGTGTCTAGACTGGCATAAACATGGCAGAGAGAATCAGCTCAAACCCACTATAAAAAGGAATTTCAAAAAAAAACCAAAACCAAAAAACAGGGAAATTCTTTACATTTCCTTCAGGGTCTCTGATGAAACCTGGAAAAACCCTGTCTACAATGACAGCTGGATGTGGCATAAGGCTGGACACTTGGGACTGAGAGGATTGGTGAGATTGGGTGAGCAAATGCAGACCCTTTAAAGCAAAAATGCATGGCCCCCATTCCATGGGTCCCAACTCTCCAGGTTGAAGGGAATATTACTACAGCTATAACATGTACGGGAAACCTAGAGAATGGACACACTGTGAATACAAAAGGTTTCTAAAACTCAACGAGTAGTCCCTCTCCTGGTGCTCCGGTTTGACTTTCCAACTGCTTTACTATCAATCTCCCAACTTGGAGAGACAGCCCCTTTAACCTCCTGGTTCGCACAGGTTGCCAATTTGGCAGAGGATGGAAGGGAAGAGGGAGAACCAATGAGAGAGTAGCTGTTAGGCATTTGGACGGGCACATGTCACTCTAAATTCCCGGCAGGAAGAAGAATTAACCAGAGTCTCAGCCACCCACCGGGAACCAGTATAGGTCCTGAACCAAAATTTTGGACTTGCGTACAGCTCACAAAAAACGAGTTGGAAAATGGAGCTCAGGGCCACAGCAATTCGCCAACTGGCAGAGTAATAAAGGACAACTATCGTCCAAAAATCTGTTGAGGGAAGGCAACGAGGCAGACTTGAAAGCCAGGCACAGTAGCAGGAAACAGATTTCAAGAGGTACGTTGGAATCGCCTTTAAAGCACAGGAAGAGGGGCACAACTTCGACAATGACGCACTTGGCCAAATAGGGCGTATGCGTTTTCTCCTGAATATATTCAGGAGAAAACGCATACGCCCTTTTTGGCCGAACAAGCAAGCGGGCCATGCAAATCTGCACTACAAAGAAGTATCACTTCCCACCGGTCAAAACGGACATCCACAAAATGTGTAAAAATCAGAAAGGCAAGACAGGCCCTGGAGAACAGGGAGCCTTGTTATGCTGATGGGCGGGATGTAAATTGCCAACTGCCTCACTGGAGGAGTGCATTGCGTTCCCTAAAACAAGTAAACAACAGAGCTACAGAGCCAAGGACACTTCCAGTCTAGGGAATATACATTGGGAAAACTGAAAATCAATAAGACAGAGCCACCCCCAAATTTAGGGCTGCACTGCTTACAAGAACCTCAACTTGGGTACACCTTCAATATCCCAGGAAATATAAAAATGGTTCAAAAAACTGTGGTATTTATGTCCGATGGAATATCCCTCAGCCATGAAATTAATGTCATAAGACCAGGAGCAGCAAAGTGAGTGGATTCATGTATGATGATTCTAAGTGAAATAAGTCACACAGAAAAAGAAACTTATCATAAGATATCACTTATGAAGATCCTGTAAACATGGCTACACATGATCTGAGTTAGGAAAGAGAACAGAGTCTCACATTTAGAAAACACTCTTATGCCTGCTGAAGGGGAAAGGAGAGGTGGGGTGATGCATAAAACCAGAGTTTGATATAAGCACAGGTACCATTATCAAAACCAACTGTGGAATAGACAAGACCTACACCTTCCTCAGTGAAAGGGACTCAATACCCCATATTTCCCACAGAGGAATAGATCTGACTAGTAAGAATCTTAAAACGTATGTATTGATATGTCTCTGTAAGGGAATCAAGTGTGTCTAGACTGGCATAAACATGGCAGAGAGAATCAGCTCAAACCCACTATAAAAAGGAATTTCAAAAAGAAAACCAAAAAACAGGGAAATTCTTTACATTTCCTTCAGGTTCTCTGATGAAACCTGGAAATAGCCTGTCTACAATGACAGCTGGATGTGGCATAAGGCTGGACACTTGGGACTGAGAGGATTGGTGAGATTGGGTGAGCAAATGCAGACCCTTTAAAGCAAAAATGCATGGCCCCCATTCCATGGGTCCCAACTCTCCATGTTGAAGGGAATATTACTACAGCTATAACATGTACGGGAAACCTAGAGAATGGACACTCTGTGAATACAAAAGGTTTCTAAAACTCAACGAGTAGTCCCTCTCCTGGTGCTCCGGTTTGACTTTCCAACTGCTTTACTATCAATCTCCCAACTTGGAGAGACAGCCCCTTTAACCTCCTGGTTCGCACAGGTTGCCAATTTGGCAGAGGATGGAAGGGAAGAGGGAGAACCAATGAGAGAGTTACTGTTAGGCATTTGGACGGGCACATGTCACTCTAATTTCCCGGCAGGAAGAAGAATTAACCAGAGTCTCAGCCACCCACCGGGAACGAGTATAGGTCCTGAAACAAAATTTTGGACTTGCGTACAGCTCACAAAAAACGAGTTGGAAAATGGAGCTCAGGTCCCCAGCAATTCACAAATTGGCAGAGTAATAAAGGACAACTATCGTCCAAAAATCTGTTGAGGGAAGGCAACGAGGCAGACTTGAAAGCCAGGCAGAATAGCAGGAAACAGATTTCAAGAGGTACGTTGGAATCGCCTTTAAAGCACAGGAAGAGGGGCACAACTTCGACAATGACGCAGTTGGCCAAAAAGGGCGTATGCGTTTTCTCCTGAATATATTCAGGAGAAAACGCATACGCCCTTTTTGGCCGAACAAGCAAGCGGGCCATGCAAATCTGCACTACAAAGAAGTATCCCTTCCCACCGGTCAAAAGGGACATCCACAAAATGTGTAAAAACCAGAAAGGCAAGACAGGCCCTGGAGAACAGGGAGCCTTGTTATGCTGATGGGCGGGATGTAAATTGCCAACTGCCACACTGGAGGAGTGCATTGCGTTCCCTAAACAAGTAAACAACAGAGCTACAGAGCCAAGGGCACTTCCAGTCTAGGGAATATACATTGGGAAAACTGAAAATCAATAAGACAGAGCCACCCCCAAATTTAGGGCTGCACTGCTTACAAGAACCTCAACTTGGGTACACCTTAAATATCCCAGGAAATATAAAAATGGTTCAAAAAACTGTGGAATTTATGTCCGACGGAATATCCCTCAGCCATGAAATCAATGTCATAAGACCAGGAGCAGCAAAGTGAGTGGATTCAGGTACGATGAGTCTAAGTGAAATAAGTCACACAGAAAAAGAAACTTATCATAAGATATCACTTATGAAGATCCTGTAAACATGGCTACACATGAAATGAGTTAGGAAAGAGAACAGAGTCTCACATTTAGAAAACACTCTTATGCCTGCTTAAGGGGAAAGGAGAGGTGGGGTGATGCATAAAACCAGAGTTTGATATAAGCACAGGTACCATTTCCAAAACCAACTGTGGAATAGACAAGACCTACACCTTCCTCAGTGAAAGGGACTCAAAACCCCATATTTCCCACAGAGGAAAAGATCAGACTAGTAAGAATCTTAAAACCTATGTATTGATATGTCTTTGTAAGGGAATCAAGTGTGTCTAGACTGGCATAAACATGGCAGAGAGAATCAGCTCAAACCCACTATAAAAAGGAATTTCAAAAAAAAACCAAAACCAAAAAACAGGGAAATTCTTTTCATTTCCTTCAGGGTCTCTGATGAAACCTGGAAAAACCCTGTCTACAATGACAGCTGGATGTGGCATAAGGCTGGACACTTGGGACTGAGAGGATTGGTGAGATTGGGTGAGCAAATGCAGACCCTTTAAAGCAAAAATGCATGGCCCTCAGTCCATGGGTCCCAACTCTCCATGTTGAAGGGAATATTACTACAGCTATAACATGTACGGGAAACCTAGAGAATGGACACACTGTGAATACAAAAGCTTTCTAAAACTCAACGCGTAGTCCCTCTCCTGGTGCTCCGGTTTGACTTTCCAACTGCTTTACTATCAATCTCCCAACTTGGAGAGACAGCCCCTTTAACCTCCTGGTTCGCACAGGTTGCCAATTTGGCAGAGGATGGAAGGGAAGAGGGAGAACCAATGAGAGAGTTACTGTTAGGCATTTGGACGGGCACATGTCACTCTAATTTCCCGGCAGGAAGAAGAATTAACCAGAGTCTCAGCCACCCACCGGGAACCAGTATAGGTCCTGAACCAAAATTTTGGACTTGTGTACAGCTCACAAAAAACGAGTTGGAAAATGGAGCTCAGGGCCCCAGCAATTCACAAACTGGCAGAGTAATAAAGGACAACTATCGTCCAAAAATCTGTTGAGGGAAGGCAATGAGGCAGACTTGAAAGCCAGGCACAGTAGCAGGAAACAGATTTCAAGAGGTACGTTGGAATCGCCTTTAAAGCACAGGAAGAGGGGCACAACTACGACAATGACGCACTTGGCCAAAAAGGGCGTATGCGTTTTCTCCTGAATATATTCAGGAGAAAACGCATACGCCATTTTTGGCCAAACAAGCAAGCGGGCCACGCAAATCTGCACTACAAAGAAGTATCACTTCCCACCCGTCAAAACGGACATCCACAAAATGTGTAAAAACCAGAAAGGCAAGACAGGCCCTGGAGAACAGGGAGCCTTGTTATGCTGATGGGCGGGATGTAAATTGCCAACTGCCTCACTGGAGGAGTGCATTGCGTTCCCTAAAACAAGTAAACAACAGAGCTACAGAGCCAAGGGCACTTCCAGTCTAGGGAATATACATTGGGAAAACTGAAAATCAATAAGACAGAGCCACCCCCTAATTTAGGGCTGCACTGCTTACAAGAACCTCAAGTTGGGTACACCTTAAATATCCCAGGAAATATATAAATGGTTCAAAAAACTGTGGTATTTATGTCCGATGGAATATCCCTCAGCCATGAAATCCATGTCATAAGACCAGGAGCAGCAAAGTGAGTGGATTCAGGTACGATGATTCTAAGTGAAATAAGTCACACAGAAAAAGAAACTTTTCATAAGATATGACTTATGAAGATCCTGTAAACATGGCTACACATGAACTGAGTTAGGAAAGAGAACAGAGTCTCACATTTAGAAAACACTCATATGCCTGCTGAAGGGGAAAGGAGAGCTGGGGTGATGCATAAAACCAGAGTTTGATATAAGCACAGGTACCATTTCCAAAACCAACTGTGGAATAGACAAGAAATACACCTTCCTCAGTGAAAGGGACTCAAAACCCCATATTTCCCGCAGAGGAATAGATCTGACTAGTAAGAATATTAAAACCTATGTATTGATATGTCTCTGTAAGGGAATCAAGTGTGTCTAGACTGGCATAAACATGGCAGAGAGAATCAGCTCAAACCCACTATAAAAAGGAATTTCAAAAACAAAACCAAAAAACAGGGACATTCTTTACATTTCCTTCAGGGTCTCTGATGAAACCTGGAAATAGCCTTTCTACAATGACAGCTGGATGTGGCATAAGGCTGGACACTTGGGACTGAGAGGATTGGTGAGATTGGGTGAGCAAATGCAGACCCTTTAAAGCAAAAATGCATGGCCCCCATTCCATGGGTCCCAACTCTCCAGGTTGAAGGGAATATTACTACAGCTATAACATGTACGGGAACCCTAGAGAATGGACACACTGTGAATACAAAAGGTTTCTAAAACTCAACGAGTAGTCCCTCTCCTGGTGCTCCGGTTTGACTTTCCAACTGCTTTACTATCAATCTCCCAACTTGGAGAGACAGCCCCTTTAACCTCCTGGTTCGCACACGTTGCCAATTTGGCAGAGGATGGAAGGGAAGAGGGAGAACCAATGAGAGAGTTACTGTTAGGCATTTGGACGGGCACATGTCACTCTAATTTCCCGGCAGGAAGAAGAATTAACCAGAGTCTCAGCCACCCACCGGGAACCAGTATAGGTCCTGAACCAAAATTTTGGACTTGCGTACAGCTCACAAAAAACGAGTTGGAAAATGGAGCTCAGGGCCACAGCAATTCGCAAACTGGCAGAGTAATAAAGGACAACTATCGTCCAAAAATCTGTTGAGGGAAGGCAACGAGGCAGACTTGAAAGCCAGGCACAGTAGCAGGAAACAGATTTCAAGAGGTACGTTGGAATCGCCTTTAAAGCACAGGAAGAGGGGCACAACTTCGACAATGACGCACTTGGCCAAAAAGGGCGTATGCGTTTTCTCCTGAATATATTCAGGAGAAAACGCATACGCCCTTTTTGGCCGAACAAGCAAGCAGGCCATGCAAATCTGCACTACAAAGAAGTATCACTTCCCACCGGTCAAAACGGACATCCACAAAATGTGTAAAAACCAGAAAGGCAAGACAGGCCCTGGAGAACAGGGAGCCTTGTTATGCTGATGGGCGGGATGTAAATTGCCAACTGCCTCACTGGAGGAGTGCATTGCGTTCCCTAAAACAAGTAAACAACAGAGCTACAGAGCCAAGGACACTTCCAGTCTAGGGAATATACATTGGGAAAACTGAAAATCAATAAGACAGAGCCACCCCCAAATTTAGGGCTGCACTGCTTACAAGAACCTCAACTTGGGTACACCTTCAATATCCCAGGAAATATAAAAATGGTTCAAAAAACTGTGGTATTTATGTCCGATGGAATATCCCTCAGCCATGAAATCAATGTCATAAGACCAGGAGCAGCAAAGTGAGTGGATTCATGTTTGATGATTCTAAGTGAAATAAGTCACACAGAAAAAGAAACTTATCATAAGATATCAGTTATGAAGATCCTGTAAACATGGCTACACATGATCTGAGTTAGGAAAGAGAACAGAGTCTCACATTTAGAAAACACTCTTATGCCTGCTGAAGGGGAAAGGAGAGGTGGGGTGATGCATAAAACCAGAGTTTGATATAAGCACAGGTACCATTTCCAAAACCAACTGTGGAATAGACAAGACCTACACCTTCCTCAGTGAAAGGGACTCAATACCCCATATTTCCCACAGAGGAATAGATCTGACTAGTAAGAATCTTAAAACGTATGTATTGATATGTCTCTGTAAGGGAATCAAGTGTGTCTAGACTGGCATAAACATGGCAGAGAGAATCAGCTCAAACCCACTATAAAAAGGAATTTCAAAAAGAAAACCAAAAAACAGGGAAATTCTTTACATTTCCTTCAGGGTCTCTGATGAAACCTGGAAATAGCCTGTCTACAATGACAGCTGGATGTGGCATAAGGCTGGACACTTGGGACTGAGAGGATTGGTGAGATTGGGTGAGCAAATGCAGACCCTTTAAAGCAAAAATGCATGGCCCCCATTCCATGGGTCCCAACTCTCCATGTTGAAGGGAATATTACTACAGCTATAACATGTACGGGAAACCTAGAGAATGGACACTCTGTGAATACAAAAGGTTTCTAAAACTCAACGAGTAGTCCCTCTCCTGGTGCTCCGGTTTGACTTTCCAACTGCTTTACTATCAATCTCCCAACTTGGAGAGACAGCCCCTTTAACCTCCTGGTTCGCACAGGTTGCCAATTTGGCAGAGGATGGAAGGGAAGAGGGAGAACCAATGAGAGAGTTACTGTTAGGCATTTGGACGGGCACATGTCACTCTAATTTCCCGGCAGGAAGAAGAATTAACCAGAGTCTCAGCCACCCAACGGGAACCAGTATAGGTCCTGAACCAAAATTTTGGACTTGCGTACAGCTCACAGAAAACGAGTTGGAAAATGGAGCTCAGGGCCCCAGCAATTCACAAACTGGCAGAGTAATAAAGGACAACTATCGTCCAAAAATCTGTTGAGGGAAGGCAACGAGGCAGAGTTGAAAGTCAGGCACAGTAGCAGGAAACAGATTTCAAGAGGTACGTTGGAATTGCCTTTAAAGCACAGGAAGAGGGGCACAACTTCGACAATGACGCAGTTGGCCAAAAAGGGCTTATGCGTTTTCTCCTGAATATATTCAGGAGAAAACGCATACGCCCTTTTTGGCCAAACAAGCAAGCGGGCAATGCAAATCTGCACTACAAAGAAGTATCACTTCCCACCGGTCAAAAGGGACATCCACAAAATGTGTAAAAACCAGAAAGGCAAGACAGGCCCTGGAGAACAGGGAGCCTTGTTATGCTGATGGGCGGGATGTAAATTGCCAACTGCCTCACTGGAGGAGTGCATTGCGTTCCCTAAACAAGTAAACAACAGAGCTACAGAGCCAAGGGCACTTCCAGTCTAGGGAATATATATTGGGAAAACTGAAAATCAATAAGACAGAGCCACCCCCAAATTTAGGGCTGCACGGCTTACAAGAACCTCAACTTGGGTACACCTTAAATATCCCAGGAAATATAAAAATGGTTCAAAAAACTGTGGTATTTATGTCCGATGGAATATCCCTCAGCCATGAAATCAATGTCATAAGACCAGGAGCAGCAAAGTGAGTGGATTCAGGTACGATGAGTCTAAGTGAAATAAGTCACACAGAAAAAGAAACATATCATAAGATATGACTTATGAAAATCCTGTAAACATGGCTACACATGAAATGAGTTAGGAAAGAGAACAGAGTCTCACATTTAGAAAACACTCTTATGCCTGCTTAAGGGGAAAGGAGAGGTGGGGTGATGCATAAAACCAGAGTTTGATATAAGCACAGGTACCATTTCCAAAACCAACTGTGGAATAGACAAGACCTACACCTTCCTCAGTGAAAGGGACTCAAAACCCCATATTTCCCACAGAGGAAAAGATCAGACTAGTAAGAATCTTAAAACCTATGTATTGATATGTCTCTGTAAGGGAATCAAGTGTGTCTAGACTGGCATAAACATGGCAGAGAGAATCAGCTCAAACCCACTATAAAAAGGAATTTCAAAAAAAAACCAAAACCAAAAAACAGGGAAATTCTTTTCATTTCCTTCAGGGTCTCTGATGAAACCTGGAAAAACCCTGTCTACAATGACAGCTGGATGTGGCATAAGGCTGGACACTTGGGACTGAGAGGATTGGTGAGATTGGGTGAGCAAATGCAGACCCTTTAAAGCAAAAATGCATGGCCCCC
Source organism: Mesoplodon bidens (assembly GCF_964165515.1). Classification (NCBI taxonomy): domain Eukaryota; kingdom Metazoa; phylum Chordata; class Mammalia; order Artiodactyla; family Ziphiidae; genus Mesoplodon; species Mesoplodon bidens. Next base: position 98,999 of record NW_027672241.1, on the reverse strand, counting down.
ATTCCATGGGTCCCAACTCTCCATGTTGAAGGGAATATTACTACAGCTATAACATGTACGGGAAACCTAGAGAATGGACACACTGTGAATACAAAAGGTTTCTAAAACTCAACGCGTAGTCCCTCTCCTGGTGCTCCGGTTTGACTTTCCAACTGCTTTACTATCAATCTCCCAACTTGGAGAGACAGCCCCTTTAACCTCCTGGTTCGCACAGGTTGCCAATTTGGCAGAGGATGGAAGGGAAGAGGGAGAACCAATGAGAGAGTTACTGTTAGGCATTTGGACGGGCACATGTCACTCTAATTTCCCGGCAGGAAGAAGAATTAACCAGAGTCTCAGCCACCCACCGGGAACCAGTATAGGTCCTGAACCAAAATTTTGGACTTGTGTACAGCTCACAAAAAACGAGTTGGAAAATGGAGCTCAGGGCCCCAGCAATTCACAAACTGGCAGAGTAATAAAGGACAACTATCGTCCAAAAATCTGTTGAGGGAAGGCAATGAGGCAGACTTGAAAGCCAGGCACAGTAGCAGGAAACAGATTTCAAGAGGTACGTTGGAATCGCCTTTAAAGCACAGGAAGAGGGGCACAACTTCGACAATGACGCAGTTGGCCAAAAAGGGCGTATGCGTTTTCTCCTGAATATATTCAGGAGAAAACGCATACGCCCTTTTTGGCCAAACAAGCAAGCGGGCCATGCAAATCTGCACTACAAAGAAGTATCACTTCCCACCGGTCAAAAGGGACATCCACAAAATGTGTAAAAACCAGAAAGGCAAGACAGGGCCTGGAGAACAGGGAGCCTTGTTATGCTGATGGGCGGGATGTAAATTGCCAACTGCCTCACTGGAGGAGTGCATTGCGTTCCCTAAAACAAGTAAACAATAGAGCTACAGACCCAAGGGCCCTTACAGTCTAGGGAATATACATTGGGAAAACTGAAAATCAATAAGACAGAGCCACCCCCAAATTTAGGGCTGCACTGCTTACAAGAACCTCAACTTGGGTACACCTTCAATATCCCAGGAAATATAAAAATGGTTCAAAAAACTGTGGTATTTATGTCCGATGGAATATCCCTCAGCCATGAAATCAATGTCATAAGACCAGGAGCAGCAAAGTGAGTGGATTCAGGTACGATGATTCTAAGTGAAATAAGTCACACAGAAAAAGAAACTTATCATAAGATATGACTTATGAAGATCCTGTAAACATGGCTACACATGAACTGAGTTAGGAAAGATAACAGAGTCTCACATTTAGAAAACACTCTTATGCCTGCTTAAGGGGAAAGGAGAGGTGGGGTGATGCATAAAACCAGAGTTTGATATAAGCACAGGTACCATTTCCAAAACCAACTGTGGAATAGACAAGACCTACACCTTCCTCAGTGAAAGGGACTCAAAACCCCATATTTCCCACAGAGGAATAGATCAGACTAGTAAGAATCTTAAAACCTATGTATTGATATGTCTCTGTAAGGGAATCAAGTGTGTCTAGACTGGCATAAACATGGCAGAGAGAATCAGCTCAAATCCACTATAAAAAGGAATTTCAAAAAAAAACCAAAACCAAAAAACAGGGAAATTCTTTACATTTCCTTCAGGGTCTCTGATGAAACCTGGAAAAACCCTGTCTACAATGACAGCTGGATGTGGCATAAGGCTGGACACTTGGGACTGAGAGGATTGGTGAGATTGGGTGAGCAAATGCAGACCCTTTAAAGCAAAAATGCATGGCCCCCATTCAATGGGTCCCAACTCTCCAGGTTGAAGGGAATATTACTACAGCTATAACATGTACGGGAAACCTAGAGAATGGACACACTGTGAATACAAAAGGTTTCTAAAACTCAACGAGTAGTCCCTCTCCTGGTGCTCCGGTTTGACATTCCAACTGCTTTACTATCAATCTCCCAACTTGGAGAGACAGCCCCTTTAACCTCCTGGTTCGCACAGGTTGCCAATTTGGCAGAGGATGGAAGGGAAGAGGGAGAACCAATGAGAGAGTTACTGTTAGGCATTTGGATGGGCACATGTCACTCTAATTTCCCAGCAGGAAGAAGAATTAACCAGAGTCTCAGCCACCCACCGGGAACCAGTATAGGTCCTGAACCAAAATTTTGGACTTGCGTACAGCTCACAGAAAACGAGTTGGAAAATGGAGCTCAGGGCCCCAGCAATTCACAAACTGGCAGAGTAATAAAGGACAACTATCGTCCAAAAATCTGTTGAGGGAAGGCAACGAGGCAGACTTGAAAGCCAGGCACAGTAGCAGGAAACAGATTTCAAGAGGTACGTTGGAATCGCCTTTAAAGCACAGGAAGAGGGGCACAACTTCGACAATGACGCAGTTGGCCAAAAAGGGAGTATGCGTTTTCTCCTGAATATATTCAGGAGAAAACGCATACTCCCTTTTTGGCCAAACAAGCAAGCGGGCAATGCAAATCTGCACTACAAAGAAGTATCACTTCAAACCGGTCAAAAGGGACATCCACAAAATGTGTAAAAACCAGAAAGGCAAGACAGGCCCTGGAGAACAGGGAGCCTTGTTATGCTGATGGGCGGGATGTAAATTGCCAACTGCCTCACTGGAGGAGTGCATTGCGTTCCCTAAAACAAGTAAACAACAGAGCTACAGAGCCAAGGGCACTTCCAGTCTAGGGAATATACATTGGGAAAACTGAAAATCAATAAGAGAGAGCCACCCCCAAATTTAGGGCTGCACTGCTTACAAGAACCTCAACTTGGGTACACCTTAAATATCCCAGGAAATATAAAAATGGTTCAAAAAACTGTGGTATTTATGTCCGATGGAATATCCCTCAGCCATGAAATCCATGTCATAAGACCAGGAGCAGCAAAGTGAGTGGATTCAGGTACGATGATTCTAAGTGAAATAAGTCACACAGAAAAAGAAACTTATCATAAGATATCACTTATGAAGATCCTGTAAACATGGCTTCACATGAACTGAGTTAGGAAAGAGAACAGAGGCTCACATTTAGAAAACACTCTTATGCCTGCTGAAGGGGAAAGGAGAGGTGGGGTGATGCATAAAACAAGAGTTTGATATAAACACAGGTACCATTTCCAAAACCAACTGTGGAATAGACAAGACCTACACCTTCCTCAGTGAAAGGGACTCAAAACCCCATATTTCCCGCAGAGGAATAGATCTGACTAGTAAGAATCTTAAAACCTATGTATTGATATGTCTCTGTAAGGGAATCAAGTGTGTCTAGACTGGCATAAACATGGCAGAGAGAATCAGCTCAAACCCACTATAAAAAGGAATTTCAAAAACAAAACCAAAATACAGGGAAATTCTTTACATTTCCTTCAGGGTCTCTGATGAAACCTGGAAAAACCCTGTCTACAATGAGAGCTGGATGTGGCATAAGGCTGGACACTTGGGACTGAGAGGATTGGTGAGATTGGGTGAGCAAATGCAGACCTTTTAAAGCAAAAATGCATGGCCCCCATTCCATGGGTCCCAACTCTCCATGTTGAAGGGAATATTACTACAGCTATAACATGTATGGGAACCCTAGAGAATGGACACTCTGTGAATACAAAAGGTTTCTAAAACTCAACGAGTAGTCCCTCTCCTGGTGCTCCGGTTTGATTTTCCAACTGCTTTACTATCAATCTCCCAACTTGGAGAGACAGCCCCTTTAACCTCCTGGTTCGCACAGGTTGCCAATTTGGCAGAGGATGGAAGGGAAGAGGGAGAACCAATGAGAGAGTTACTGTTAGGCATTTGGACGGGCACATGTCACTCTAATTTCCCGGCAGGAAGAAGAATTAACCAGATTCTCAGCCACCCACCGGGAACCAGTATAGGTCCTAATCCAAAATTTTGGACTTGCGTACAGCTCACAAAAAACGAGTTGGAAAATGGAGCTCAGGGCCCCCGCAATTCATAAACTGGCAGAGTAATAAAGGACAACTATCGTCCAAAAATCTGTTGAGGGAAGGCAACGAGGCAGACTTGAAAGCCAGGCAGAATAGCAAGAAACAGATTTCAAGAGGTACGTTGGAATTGCCTTTAAAGCACAGGAAGAGGGGCACAACTTCGACAATGACGCAGTTGGCCAAAAAGGGCTTATGCGTTTTCTCCTGAATATATTCAGGAGAAAACGCATAAGCCCTTTTTGGCCAAACAAGCAAGCGGGCAATGCAAATCTGCACTACAAAGAAGTATCACTTCCCGCCGGGCAAAAGGGACATCCCCAAAATGTGTAAAAACCAGAAAGGCAAGACAGGCCCTGGAGAACAGGGAGCCTTGTTATGCTGATGGGCGGGATGTAAATTGCCAACTGCCTCACTGGAGGAGTGCATTGCGTTCCCTAAAACAAGTAAACAACAGAGCTACAGAGCCAAGGGCACTTCCAGTCTAGGGAATATACATTGGGAAAACTGAAAATCAATAAGACAGAGCCACCCCCAAATTTAGGGCTGCACTGCTTACAAGAACCTCAACTTTGGTACACCTTAAATATCCCAGGAAATATAAAAATGGTTCAAAAAACTGTGGTATTTATGTCCGATGGAATATCCCTCAGCCATGAAATCAATGTCATAAGACCAGGAGCAGCAAAGTGAGTGGATTCAGGTACGATGATTCTAAGTGAAATAAGTCACACAGAAAAAGAAACTTATCATAAGATATCACTTATGAAGATCCTGTAAACATGGCTACACATGAACTGAGTTAGGAAAGAGAACAGAGTCTCACATTTAGAAAACACTCTTATGCCTGCTGAAGGGGAAAGGACAGGTGGGGTGATGCATAAAACCAGAGTTTGATATAAGCACAGGTACCATTTCCAAAACCAACTGTGGAATAGACAAGACCTACCCCTTCCTCAGTGAAAGGGACTCAAAACCCCATATTTCCCACAGAGGAATAGATCTGACTAGTAAGAATCTTAAAACCTATGTATTGATATGTCTCTGTAAGGGAATCAAATGTGTCTAGACTGGCATAAACATGGCAGAGAGAATCAGCTCAAACCCACTATAAAAAGGAATTTCAAAACCAAAACCAAAAAACAGGGAAATTCTTTACATTTCCTTCAGGGTCTCTGATGAAACCTGGAAAAACCCTGTCTACAATGACAGCTGGATGTGGCATAAGGCTGGACACTTGGGACTGAGAGGATTGTTGAGATTGGGTGAGCAAATGCAGACCCTTTAAAGCAAAAATGCATGGCCCCCATTCAATGGGTCCCAACTCTCCAGGTTGAAGGGAATATTACTACAGCTATAACATGTACGGGAAACCTAGAGAATGGACACACTGTGAATACAAAAGGTTTCTAAAACTCAACGAGTAGTCCCTCTCCTGGTGCTCCGGTTTGACATTCCAACTGCTTTACTATCAATCTCCCAACTTGGAGAGACAGCCCCTTTAACCTCCTGGTTCGCACAGGTTGCCAATTTGGCAGAGGATGGAAGGGAAGAGGGAGAACCAATGAGAGAGTTACTGTTAGGCATTTGGATGGGCACATGTCACTCTAATTTCCCAGCAGGAAGAAGAATTAACCAGAGTCTCAGCCACCCACCGGGAACCAGTATAGGTCCTGAACCAAAATTTTGGACTTGCGTACAGCTCACAGAAAACGAGTTGGAAAATGGAGCTCAGGGCCCCAGCACTTCACAAACTGGCAGAGTAATAAAGGACAACTATCGTCCAAAAATCTGTTGAGGGAAGGCAACGAGGCAGACTTGAAAGCCAGGCACAGTAGCAGGAAACAGATTTCAAGAGGTACGTTGGAATCGCCTTTAAAGCACAGGAAGAGGGGCACAACTTCGACAATGACGCAGTTGGCCAAAAAGGGAGTATGCGTTTTCTCCTGAATATATTCAGGAGAAAACGCATACGCCCTTTTTGGCCAAACAAGCAAGCGGGCAATGCAAATCTGCACTACAAAGAAGTATCACTTCAAACCGGTCAAAAGGGACATCCACAAAATGTGTAAAAACCAGAAAGGCAAGACAGGCCCTGGAGAACAGGGAGCCTTGTTATGCTGATGGGCGGGATGTAAATTGCCAACTGCCTCACTGGAGGAGTGCATTGCGTTCCCTAAAACAAGTAAACAACAGAGCTACAGAGCCAAGGGCACTTCCAGTCTAGGGAATATACATTGGGAAAACTGAAAATCAATAAGAGAGAGCCACCCCCAAATTTAGGGCTGCACTGCTTACAAGAACCTCAACTTGGGTACACCTTAAATATCCCAGGAAATATAAAAATGGTTCAAAAAACTGTGGTATTTATGTCCGATGGAATATCCCTCAGCCATGAAATCCATGTCATAAGACCAGGAGCAGCAAAGTGAGTGGATTCAGGTACGATGATTCTAAGTGAAATAAGTCACACAGAAAAAGAAACTTATCATAAGATATCACTTATGAAGATCCTGTAAACATGGCTTCACATGAACTGAGTTAGGAAAGAGAACAGAGGCTCACATTTAGAAAACACTCTTATGCCTGCTGAAGGGGAAAGGAGAGGTGGGGTGATGCATAAAACAAGAGTTTGATATAAGCACAGGTACCATTTCCAAAACCAACTGTGGAATAGACAAGACCTACACCTTCCTCAGTGAAAGGGACTCAAAACCCCATATTTCCCGCAGAGGAATAGATCTGACTAGTAAGAATCTTAAAACCTATGTATTGATATGTCTCTGTAAGGGAATCAAGTGTGTCTAGACTGGCATAAACATGGCAGAGAGAATCAGCTCAAACCCACTATAAAAAGGAATTTCAAAAACAAAACCAAAATACAGGGAAATTCTTTACATTTCCTTCAGGGTCTCTGATGAAACCTGGAAAAACCCTGTCTACAATGAGAGCTGGATGTGGCATAAGGCTGGACACTTGGGACTGAGAGGATTGGTGAGATTGGGTGAGCAAATGCAGACCTTTTAAAGCAAAAATGCATGGCCCCCATTCCATGGGTCCCAACTCTCCATGTTGAAGGGAATATTACTACAGCTATAACATGTATGGGAACCCTAGAGAATGGACACTCTGTGAATACAAAAGGTTTCTAAAACTCAACGAGTAGTCCCTCTCCTGGTGCTCCGGTTTGATTTTCCAACTGCTTTACTATCAATCTCCCAACTTGGAGAGACAGCCCCTTTAACCTCCTGGTTCGCACAGGTTGCCAATTTGGCAGAGGATGGAAGGGAAGAGGGAGAACCAATGAGAGAGTTACTGTTAGGCATTTGGACGGGCACATGTCACTCTAATTTCCCGGCAGGAAGAAGAATTAACCAGAGTCTCAGCCACCCACCGGGAACCAGTATAGGTCCTAATCCAAAATTTTGGACTTGCGTACAGCTCACAAAAAACGAGTTGGAAAATGGAGCTCAGGGCCCCCGCAATTCATAAACTGGCAGAGTAATAAAGGACAACTATCGTCCAAAAATCTGTTGAGGGAAGGCAACGAGGCAGACTTGAAAGCCAGGCAGAATAGCAAGAAACAGATTTCAAGAGGTACGTTGGAATTGCCTTTAAAGCACAGGAAGAGGGGCACAACTTCGACAATGACACAGTTGGCCAAAAAGGGCTTATGCGTTTTCTCCTGAATATATTAAGGAGAAAACACATAAGCCCTTTTTGGCCAAACAAGCAAGCGGGCAATGCAAATCTGCACTACAAAGAAGTATCACTTCCCGCCGTGCAAAAGGGACATCCACAAAATGTGTAAAAACCAGAAAGGCAAGACAGGCCCTGGAGAACAGGGAGCCTTGTTATGCTGATGGGCGGGATGTAAATTGCCAACTGCCTCACTGGAGGAGTGCATTGCGTTCCCTAAAACAAGTAAACAACAGAGCTACAGAGCCAAGGGCACTTCCAGTCTAGGGAATATACATTGGGAAAACTGAAAATCAATAAGACAGAGCCACCCCCAAATTTAGGGCTGCACTGCTTACAAGAACCTCAACTTGGGTACACCTTAAATATCCCAGGAAATATAAAAATGGTTCAAAAAACTGTGGTATTTATGTCCGATGGAATATCCCTCATCCATGAAATCAATGTCATAAGACCAGGAGCAGCAAAGTGAGTGGATTCAGGTACGATGATTCTAAGTGAAATAAGTCACACAGAAAAAGAAACTTATCATAAGATATCACTTATGAAGATCCTGTAAACATGGCTACACATGAACTGAGTTAGGAAAGAGAACAGAGTCTCACATTTAGAAAACACTCTTATGCCTGCTGAAGGGGAAAGGACAGGTGGGGTGATGCATAAAACCAGAGTTTGATATAAGCACTGGTACCATTTCCAAAACCAACTGTGGAATAGACAAGACCTACCCCTTCCTCAGTGAAAGGGACTCAAAACCCCATATTTCCCACAGAGCAATAGATCTGACTAGTAAGAATCTTAAAACCTATGTATTGATATGTCTCTGTAAGGGAATCAAATGTGTCTAGACTGGCATAAACATGGCAGAGAGAATCAGCTCAAACCCACTATAAAAAGGAATTTCAAAAACAAAACCAAAAAACAGGGAAATTCTTTACATTTCCTTCAGGGTCTCTGATGAAACCTGGAAAAACCCTGTCTACAATGACAGCTGGATGTGGCATAAGGCTGGACATTTGGGACTGAGAGGATTGGTGAGATTGGGTGAGCAAATGCAGACCCTTTAAAGCAAAAATGCATGGCCCCCATTCCATGGGTCCCAACTCTCCATGTTGAAGGGAATATTACTACAGCTATAACATGTATGGGAACCCTAGAGAATGGACACACTGTGAATACAAAAGGTTTCTAAAACTTAACGGGTAGTCCCTCTCCTGGTGCTCCGGTTTGACTTTCCAACTTCTTTACTATCAATCTCCCAACTTGGAGAGACAGCCCCTTTAACCTCCTGGTTCGCACAGGTTGCCAATTTGGCAGAGGATGGAAGGGAAGAGGGAGAACCAATGAGAGAGTTACTGTTAGGCATTTGGACGGGCATATGTCACTCTAATTTCCCGGCAGGAAGAAGAATTAACCAGAGTCTCAGCCACCCACCGGGAACCAGTATAGGTCCTGAACCAAAATTTTGGACTTGCGTACAGCTCACAAAAAACGAGTTGGAAAATGGAGCTCAGGGCCACAGCAATTCACAAACTGGCAGAGTAATAAAGGACAACTATCGTCCAAAAATCTGTTGAGGGAAGGCAACGAGGCAGACTTGAAAGCCAGGCAGAATAGCAGGAAACAGATTTCAAGAGGTACGTTGGAATCGCCTTTAAAGCACAGGAAGAGGGGCACAACTTCGACAATGACGCAGTTGGCCAAAAAGGGTGTATGCGTTTTCTCCTGAATATATTCAGGAGAAAACGCATACGCCCTTTTTGGCCAAACAAGCAAGCGGGGAATGCAAATCTGCACTACAAAGATGTATCACTTCCCACCGGTCAAAAGGGACATCCACAAAATGTGTAAATCCCAGAAAGGCAAGACAGGTCCTGGAGAACAGGGAGCCTTCTGTTGCTGATGGGCGGGATGTAAATTGCCAACTGCCTCACTGTAGGGGTGCATTGCGTTCCCTAAAAGAAGTAAACAAAGGAGCTACAGAGACAAGGGCACTTCCAGTCTAGGGAATATACATTGGGAAAACTGAAAATCAATAAGACAGAGCCACCCCCAAATTTAGGGCTGCACTGCTTACAAGAACCTCAACTTGGGTACACCTTAAATATCCCAGGAAATATAAAAATGGTTCAGAAAACTGTGGTATTTATGTCCGATGGAATATCCCTCAGCCATGAAATCAATGTCATAAGACCAGGAGCAGCAAAGTGAGTGGATTCAGGTACGATGATTCTAAGTGAAATAAGTCACACAGAAAAAGAAACTTATCATAAGATATCACTTATGAAGATCCTGTAAACATGGCTACACATGAACTGAGTTAGGAAAGAGAACAGAGTCTCACATTTAGAAAACACTCTTATGCCTGCTTAAGGGGAAAGGAGAGGTGGGGTGATGCATAAAACCAGAGTTTGATATAAGCACAGGTACCATTTCCAAAACCAACTGTGGAGTAGACAAGACCTACACCTTCCTCAGTGAAAGGGACTCAAAACCCCATATTTCCCGCAGAGGAATAGATCTGACTAGTAAGAATCTTAAAACCTATGTATTGATATGTCTCTGTAAGGGAATCAAGTGTGTCTAGACTGGCATAAACATGGCAGAGAGAATCAGCTCAAACCCACTATAAAAAGGAATTTCAAAAACAAAACCAAAATACAGGGAAATTCTTTACATTTCCTTCATGGTCTCTGATGAACCCTGGAAAAACCCTGTCTACAATGACAGCTGGATGTGGCATAAGGCTGGACACTTGGGACTGAGAGGATTGGTGAAATTGGGTGAGCAAATGCAGACCCTTTAAAGCAAAAATGCATGGCCCCCATTCCATGGGTCCCAACTCTCCATGTTGAAGGGAATATAACTACAGCTATAACATGTACGGGAAACCTAGAGAATGGACACACTGTGAATACAAAAGGTTTCTAAAACTCAACGAGTAGTCCCTCTCCTGGTGCTCCGGTTTGACTTTCCAACTGCTTTACTATCAATCTCCCAACTTGGAGAGACAGCCCCTTTAACCTCCTGGTTCGCACAGGTTGCCAATTTGGCAGAGGATGGAAGGGAAGAGGGAGAACCAATGAGAGAGTAGCTGTTAGGCATTTGGACGGGCACATGTCACTCTAATTTCCCGGCAGGAAGAAGAATTAAGCAGAGTCTCAGCCACCCACCGGGAACCAGTATAGGTCCTGAACCAAAATTTTGCACTTGCGTACAGCTCACAAAAAACGAGTTGGAAAATGGAGCTCAGGGCCACAGCAATTCACAAACTGGCAGAGTAAAAAAGACAACTATTGTCCAAAAATCTGTTGAGGGAAGGCCACGAGGCAGACTTGAAAGCCAGGCAGAATAGCAGGAAACAGATTTCAAGAGGTACGTTGGAATCACTTTTAAATCACAGGAAGAAGGGCACAACTTCGACAGTGACACAGTTGGCCAAAAAGGGCGTATGCGTTTTCTCCTGAATATATTCAGGAGAAAACGCATACGACCTATTTGGCCAAACAAGCAAGCGGGCAATGCAAATCTGCACTACAAAGAAGTATCCCTTCCCACCGGTCAAAAGGGACATCCACAAAATGTGTAAAAACCAGAAAGGCAAGACTGGCCCTGGAGAACAGGGAGCCTTGTTATGCTGATGGGCGGTCTGTAAATTGCCAACTGCCTCATTGGAGGAGTGCATTGCGTTCCCTAAAAAAGTAAACAACAGAGCTACAGAGCCAAGGGCACTTCCAGTCTAGGGAATATACATTGGGAAAACTGAAAATCAATAAGACAGAGCCACCCCCAAATTTAGGGCTGCACTGCTTACAAGAACCTCAACTTGGGTACACCTTCAATATCCCAGGAAATATAAAAATGCTTCAAAAAACTGTGGTATTTATGTCCGATGGAATATCCCTCAGCCATGAAATCAATGTCATAAGACCAGGAGCAGCAAAGTGAGTGGATTCAGGTACGATGATTCTAAGTGAAATAAGTCACACAGAAAAAGAAACTTATCATAAGATATGACTTATGAAGATCCTGTAAACATGGCTACACATGAACTGAGTTAGGAAAGAGACCAGAGTCTCACATTTAGAAAACATTCTTATGCCTGCTTAAGGGGAAAGGAGAGGTGGGGTGATGCATAAAACCAGAGTTTGATATAAGCACAGGTACCATTTACAAAACCAACTGTGGTATAGACAAGACCTACACCTTCCTCAGTGTAAGGGACTCAAAACCCCATATTTCCCGCAGAGGAATAGATCTGACTAGTAAGAATCTTAAAACCTATGTATTGATATGTCTCTGTAAGGGAATCAAGTGTGTCTAGACTGGCATAAACATGGCAGAGAGAATCAGCTCAAACCCACTATAAAAAGGAATTTCAAAAACAAAACCAAAAAACAGGGAAATTCTTTACATTTCCTTCAGGGTCTCTGATGAAACCTGGAAAAACCCTGTCTACAATGACAGCTGGATGTGGCATAAGGCTGGACACTTGGGACTGAGAGGATTGGTGAGATTGGGTGAGCAAATGCAGACCCTTTAAAGCCAAAATGCATGGCCCCCATTCCATGGGTCCCAACTCTCCAGGTTGAAGGGAATATTACTACAGCTATAACATGTACGGGAAACCTAGAGAATGGACACACTGTGAATACAAAAGGTTTCTAAAACTCAACGAGTAGTCCCTCTCCTGGTGCTCCGGTTTGACTTTCCAACTGCTTTACTATCTATCTCCCAACTTGGAGAGACAGCTCCTTTAACCTCCTGGTTCGCACAGGTTGCCAATTTGGCAGAGGATGGAAGGGAAGAGGGAGAACCAATGAGAGAGTAGCTGTTAGGCATTTGGACGGGCACATGTCACTCTAATTTCCCGGCAGGAAGAAGAATTAACCAGAGTCTCAGCCACCCACCGGGAACCAGTATAGGTCCTGAACCAAAATTTTGGACTTGCGTACAGCTCACAAAAAACGAGTTGGAAAATGGAGCTCAGGGCCACAGCAATTCACAAACTGGCAGAGTAATAAAGGACAACTATCGTCCAAAAATCTGTTGAGGGAAGGCAACGAGGCAGACTTGAAAGCCAGGCAGAATAGCAGGAAACAGATTTCAAGAGGTAAGTTGGAATCACTTTTAAATCACAGGAAGAGGGGCACAACTTCGACAGTGACACAGTTGGCCTAAAAGGGCGTATGCGTTTTCTCCTGAATATATTCAGGAGAAAACGCATACGCCCTTTTTGGCCAAACAAGCAAGCGGGCAATGCAAATCTGCACTACAAAGAAGTATCCCTTCCCACCGGTCAAAAGGGACATCCACAAAATGTGTAAAAACCAGAAAGGCAAGACTGGCCCTGGAGAACAGGGAGCCTTGTTATGCTGATGGGAGGGATGTAAATTGCCAACTGCCTCACTGGAGGAGTGCATTGCGTTCCCTAAAATAGTAAACAACAGAGCTACAGAGCCAAGGTCACTTCCAGTCTAGGGAATATACATTGGGTAAACTGAAAATCACTAAGACAGAGCCACCCCCAAATTTAGGGCTGCACTGCTTACAAGAACCTCAACTTGGGTACACCTTAAATATCCCAGGAAATATAAAAATGGTTCAAAAAACTGTGGTATGTATGTCCGATGGAATATCCCTAAGCCATGAAATCAATGTCATAAGACCTGGAGCAGCAAAGTGAGTGGATTCAGGTACGATGATTCTAAGTGAAATAAGTCACACAGAAAAAGAAACTTATCATAAGATATGACTTATAAAGATCCTGTAAACATGGCTACACATGAACTGAGTTAGGAAAGAGACCAGAGTCTCACATTTAGAAAACACTCTTATGCCTGCTTAAGGGGAAAGGAGAGGTGGGGTGATGCATAAAACAAGAGTTTGATATAAGCACAGGTACCATTTCCAAAACCAACTGTGGTATAGACAAGACCTACACCTTCCTCAGTGAAAGGGACTCAAAACCCCATATTTCACGCAGAGGAATAGATTTGACTAGTAAGAATCTTAAAACTTATGTATTGATATGTCTCTGTAAGGGAATCAAGTGTGACTAGACTGGCATAAACATGGCAGAGAGAATCAGCTCAAACCCACTATAAAAAGGAATTTCAAAAACAAAACCAAAAAACAGGGAAATTATTTACATTTCCTTCAGGGTCTCTGATGAACCCTGAAAAAACCCTGTCTACAATGACAGCTGGATGTGGCATAAGGCTGGACACTTGGGACTGAGAGGATTGGTGAGATTGGGTGAGCAAATGCAGACCCTTTAAAGCCAAAATGCATGGCCCCCATTCCATGGGTCCCAACTCTCCAGATGAAGGGAATATTACTACAGCTATAACATGTACGGGAAACCTAGAGAATGGACACACTGTGAATACAAAAGGTTTCTAAAACTCAAGTAGTCCCTCTCCTGGTGCTCCGGTTTGACTTTCCAACTGCTTTACTATCAATCTCCCAACTTGGAGAGACAGCCCCTTTAACCTCCTGGTTCGCACAGGTTGCCAATTTGGCAGAGGATGGAAGGGAAGAGGGAGAACCAATGAGAGAGTGGCTGTTAGGCATTTGGACGGGCACATGTCACTCTAATTTCCCGGCAGGAAGAAGAATTAACAGGAGTCTCAGCCACCCACCGGGAACCAGTATAGGTCCTGAACCAAAATTTTGGACTTGCGTACAGCTCACAAAAAACGAGTTGGAAAACGGAGCTCAGGGCCACAGCAATTCACAAACTGGCAGAGTAATAAAGGACAACTATCGTCCAAAAATCTGTTGAGGGAAGGCAACGAGGCAGACTTGAAAGCCAGGCAGAATAGCAGGAAACAGATTTCAAGTGGTACGTTGGATTCGCCTTTAAAGCACAGGAAGAGGGGCACAACTTCGACAGTGACGCAGTTGGCCAAAAAGGGCGTATGCGTTTTCTCCTGAATATATTCAGGAGAAAACGCATACGCCCTTTTTGGCCAAACAAGCAAGCGGGCAATGCAAATCTGCACTACAAAGAAGTATCACTTCCCACCGGTCAAAAGGGACATCCACAAAATGTGTAAAAACCAGAAAGGCAAGACAGGCCCTAGAGAACAGGGAGCCTTGTTATGCTGATGGGCGGGATGTAAATTGCCAAGTGCCTCACCGGAGGAGTGCATTGCGTTCCCTAAAAAAGTAAACAACAGAGCTACAGAGCCAAGGGCACTTCCAGTCTAGGGAATATACATTGGGTAAACTGAAAATCACTAATACAGAGCCACCCCCAAATTTAGGGCTGCACTGCTTACAAGAACCTCAACTTGGGTACACCTTAAATATCCCAGGAAATATAAAAATGGTTCAAAAAACTGTGGTATGTATGTCCGATGGAATATCCCTCAGCCATGAAATCAATGTCATAAGACCTGGAGCAGCAAAGTGAGTGGATTCAGGTACGATGATTCTAAGTGAAATAAGTCACACAGAAAAAGAAACTTATCATAAGATATGACTTATAAAGATCCTGTAAACATGGCTACACATGAACTGAGTTAGGAAAGAGACCAGAGTCTCACATTTAGAAAACACTCTTATGCCTGCTTAAGGGGAAAGGAGAGGTGGGGTGATGCATAAAACAAGAGTTTGATATAAGCACAGGTACCATTTCCAAAACCAACTGTGGTATAGACAAGACCTACACCTTCCTCAGTGAAAGGGACTCAAAACCCCATATTTCACGCAGAGGAATAGATCTGACTAGTAAGAATCTTAAAACCTATGTATTGATATGTCTCTGTAAGGGAATCAAGTGTGACTAGACTGGCATAAACATGGCAGAGAGAATCAGCTCAAACCCACTATAAAAAGGAATTTCAAAAACAAAACCAAAAAACAGGGAAATTATTTACATTTCCTTCAGGGTCTCTGATGAACCCTGAAAAAACCCTGTCTTCAATGACAGCTGGATGTGGCATAAGGCTGGACACTTGGGACTGAGAGGATTGGTGAGATTGGGTGAGCAAATGCAGACCCTTTAAAGCCAAAATGCATGGCCCCCATTCCATGGGTCCCAACTCTCCAGGTTGAAGGGAATATTACTACAGCTATAACATGTACGGGAAACCTAGAGAATGGACACACTGTGAATACAAAAGGTTTCTAAAACTCAAAGAGTAGTCCCTCTCCTGGTGCTCCGGTTTGACTTTCCAACTGCTTTACTATCAATCTCCCAACTTGGAGAGACAGCCCCTTTAACCTCCTGGTTCGCACAGGTTGCCAATTTGGCAGAGGATGGAAGGGAAGAGGGAGAACCAATGAGAGAGTGGCTGTTAGGCATTTGGACGGGCACATGTCACTCTAATTTCCCGGCAGGAAGAAGAATTAACAGGAGTCTCAGCCACCCACCGGGAACCAGTATAGGTCCTGAACCAAAATTTTGGACTTGCGTACAGCTCACAAAAAACGAGTTGGAAAACGGAGCTCAGGGCCACAGCAATTCACAAACTGGCAGAGTAATAAAGGACAACTATCGTCCAAAAATCTGTTGAGGGAAGGCAACGAGGCAGACTTGAAAGCCAGGCAGAATAGCAGGAAACAGATTTCAAGAGGTACGTTGGAATCGCCTTTAAAGCACAGGAAGAGGGGCACAACTTCGACAGTGACGCAGTTGGCCAAAAAGGGCGTATGCGTTTTCTCCTGAATATATTCAGGAGAAAACGCATACGCCCTTTTTGGCCAAACAAGCAAGCGGGCAATGCAAATCTGCACTACAAAGAAGTATCACTTCCCACCGGTCAAAAGGGACATCCACAAAATGTGTAAAAACCAGAAAGGCAAGACAGGCCCTAGAGAACAGGGAGCCTTGCTATGCTGATGGGCGGGATGTAAATTGCCAAGTGCCTCACCGGAGGAGTGCATTGCGTTCCCTAAAACAAGTAAACAACAGAGCTACAGAGCCAAGGGCACTTCCAGTCTAGGGAATATACATTGGGAAAACTGATAATCAATAAGACAGAGCCACCCCCAAATTTAGGGCTGCACTGCTTACAAGAACCTCAACTTGGGTACACCTTAAATATCCCAGGAAATATAAAAATGGTTCAAAAAACTGTGGTATTTATGTCCGATGGAATATCCCTCAGCCATGAAATCAATGTCATAAGACCAGGAGCAGCAAAGTGAGTGGATTCAGGTACGATGATTCTAAGTGAAATAAGTCACACAGAAAAAGAAACTTATCATAAGATATGACTTTTGAAGATCCTGTAAACATGGCTACACATGAACTGAGTTAGGAAATAGACCAGAGTCTCACATTTAGAAAACACTCTTATGCCTGCTTAAGGGGAAAGGAGAGGTGGGGTGATGCATAAAACCAGAGTTTGATATAAGCACAGGTACCATTTCCAAAACCAACTGTGCAATAGACAAGACCTACACCTTGCTCAGTGAAAGGGACTCAAAACCCCATATTTCCCGCAGAGGAATAGATCTGACTAGTAAGAATCTTAAACCATATGTATTGATATGTCTCTGTAAGGGAATCAAGTGTGTCTAGACTGGCATAAACATGGCAGAGAGAATCAGCTCAAACCCACTATAAAAAGGAATTTGAAAAACAAAACCAAAAAACAGGGAAATTCTTTCCATTTCCTTCAGGGTCTCTGATGAAACCTGGGAAAACCCTGTCTACAATGACAGCTGGATGTGGCATAAGGCTGGACACTTGGGACTGAGAGGATTGGTGAGATTGGGTGAGCAAATGCAGACCCTTTAAAGCAAAAATGCATGGCCCCCATTCCTTGGGTCCCAACTCTCCATGTTGAATGGAATATTACTACAGCTATAACATGTACGGGAAACCTAGAGAATGGACACACTGTGAATACAAAAGGTTTCTAAAACTCAACGAGTAGTCCCTCTCCTGGTGCTCCGGTTTGACTTTCCAACTGCTTTACTATCAATCTCCCAACTTGGAGAGACAGCCCCTTTAACCTCTTGGTTCGCACAGGTTGCCAATTTGGCAGAGGATGGAAGGGAAGAGGGAGAACCAATGAGAGAGTTACTGTTAGGCATTTGGACGGGCACATGTCACTCTAATTTCCCGGCAGGAAGAAGAATTAACCAGAGTCTCAGCCACCCACCGGGAACCAGTATAGGTCCTGAACCAAAATTTTGGACTTTCGTACAGCTCACAAAAAACGAGTTGGAAAATGGAGCTCAGGGCCACAGCAATACACAAACTGGCAGAGTAATAAAGGACAACTCTCGTCCAAAAATCTGTTGAGGGAAGGCAACGAGGCTGACTTGAAAGCCAGGCAGAATAGCAGGAAACAGATTTCAAGAGGTACGTTGGAATCGCCTTGAAAGCACAGGAAGAGGGGCACAACTTCGACAATGACGCAGTTGGCCTAAAAGGGCGTATGCGTTTTCTCCTGAATATATTCAGGAGAAAACGCATACGCCCTTTTTGGCCAAACAAGCAAGCGGGCAATGCAAATCTGCACTACAAAGAAGTATCACTTCCCAACGGTCAAAAGGGACATCCACAAAATGTTTAAAAACCAGAAAGGCAAGACTGGCCCTGGAGAACAGGGAGCCTTGTTATGCTGATGGGCGGGATGTAAATTGCCAACTGCCTCACCGGAGGAGTGCATTGTGTTCCCTAAAACAAGTAAACAACAGAGCTACAGAGCCAACGGCACTTCCAGTCTAGGGAATATACATTGGGAAAACTGAAAATCAATAAGACAGAGCCACCCCCAAATTTAGGGCTGTACTGCTTACAAGAACCTCAACTTGGGTACACCTTAAATATCCCAGGAAATATAAAAATGGTTCAAAAAACTGTGGTATGTATGTCCGATGGAATATCCCTCAGCCATGAAATCAATGTCATAAGACCAGGAGCAGCAAAGTGAGTGGATTCAGGTACGATGATTCTAAGTGAAATAAGTCACACAGAAAAAGAAACTTATCATAAGATATGACTTATGAAGATCCTGTAAACATGGCTACACATGAACTGAGTTAGGAAAGAGACCAGAGTCTCACATTTAGAAAACACTCTTATGCCTGCTTAAGGGGAAAGGAGAGGTGGGGTGATGCATAAAACCTGAGTTTGATATAAGCACAGGTACCATTTCCAAAACCAACTGTGGTATAGAAAAGACCTACGCCTTCCTCAGTGAAAGGGACTCAAAACCCCATATTTCCCACAGAGGAATAGATCTGACTAGTAAGAATCTTAAAACCTATGTATTGATATGTCTCTATAAGGGAATCAAGTGTGTCTAGACTGGCATAAACATGGCAGAGAGAATCAGCTCAAACCACTATAAAAAGGAATTTCAAAAACAAAACCAAAAAACAGGGAAATTCTCTCCATTTCCTTCAGGGTCTCTGATGAAACCTGGAAAAACCCTGTCTACAATGACAGCTGGATGTGGCATAAGGCTGGACACTTGGGACTGAGAGGATTGGTGAGATTGGGTGAGCAAATGCAGACCCTTTAAAGTAAAAATGCATGGCCCCCATTCCTTGGGTCCCAACTCTCCAGGTTGAATGGAATATTACTACAGCTATAACATGTACGGGAAACCTAGAGAATGGACACACTGTGAATACAAAAGGTTTCTAAAACTCAACGAGTAGTCCCTCTCCTGCTGCTCCGGTTTGACTTTCCAACTGCTTTACTATCAATCTCCCAACTTGGAGAGACAGCCCCTTTAACCTCCTGGTTCGCACAGGTTGCCAATTTGGCAGAGGATGGAAGGGAATAGGGAGAACCAATGAGAGAGTTACTGTTAGGCATTTGGACGGGCACATGTCACTCTAATTTCCCAGCAGGAAGAAGAATTAACCAGAGTCTCAGCCACCCACCGGGAACCAGTATAGGTCCTGAACCAAAATTTTGGACTTGCGTACAGCTCACAAAAAACGAGTTGGAAAATGGAGCTCAGGGCCACAGCAATTCACAAACTGGCAGAGTAATAAAGGACAACTATCGTCCAAAAATCTGTTGAGGGAAGGCAACGAGGCAGACTTGAAAGCCAGGCAGAATAGCAGGAAACAGATTTCAAGAGGTACGTTGGAATCGCCTTGAAAGCACAGGAAGAAGGGCACAACTTCGACAATGACGCAGTTGGCCAAAAAGGGCGTACGCGTTTTCTCCTGAATATATTCAGGAGAAAACGCATACTCCCTTTTTGGCCAAACAAGCAAGCGGGCAATGCAAATCTGCAATACAAAGAAGTATCACTTCCCACCGGTCAAAAGGGACATCCACAAAATGTGTAAAAACCAGAAAGGCAAGACTGGCCCTGGAGAACAGGGAGCCTTGTTATGCTGATGGGCGGGATGTAAATTGCCAACTGCCTCACTGGAGGAGTGCATTGCGTTCCCTAAAACAAGTAAACAACAGAGCTACAGAGCCAAGGGCACTTCCAGTCTAGGGAATATACATTGGGAAAACTGAAAATCAATAAGACAGAGCCACCCCCAAATTTAGGGCTGCACTGCTTACAAGAACCTCAACTTGGGTACACCTTAAATATCCCAGGAAATATAAAAATGGTTCAAAAAACTGTGGTTATTTATGTCCGATGGAATATCCCTCAGCCTTGAAATCAATGTCATAAGACCAGGAGCAGCAAAGTGAGTGGATTCAGGTACGATGATTCTAAGTGAAATAAGTCACACAGAAAAAGAAACTTATCATAAGATATGACTTATGAAGATCCTGTAAACATGGCTACACATGAACTGAGTTAGGAAAGAGACCAGAGTCTCACATTTAGAAAACACTCTTATGCCTGCTTAAGGGGAAAGGAGAGGTGGGGTGATGCATAAAACCAGAGTTTGATATAAGCACAGGTACCATTTCCAAAACCAACTGTGGAATAGACAAGACATACACCTTCCTCAGTGAAAGGGACTCAAAACCCCATATTTCCCGCAGAGGAATAGATCTGTCTAGTAAGAATCTTAAAACCTATGTATTGATATGTCTCTGTAAGGGAATCAAGTGTGTCTAGACTGGCATAAACATGGCAGAGAGAATCAGCTCAAACCCACTATAAAAAGGAATTTCAAAAACAAAACCAAAAAACAGGGAAATTCTTTCCATTTCCTTCAGGGTCTCTGATGAAACCTGGAAAAACCATGTCTACAATGACAGCTGGATGTGGCATAAGGCTGGACACTTGGGACTGAGAGGATTGGTGAGATTGGGTGAGCAAATGCAGACCCTTTAAAGCAAAAATGCATGGCCCCCATTCCTTGGGTCCCAACTCTCCAGGTTGAAGGGAATATTACTACAGCTATAACATGTACGGGAAACCTAGAGAATGGACACACTGTGAATACAAAACGTTTCTAAAAGTCAACGAGTAGTCCCTCTCCTGGTGCTCCGGTTTGACTTTCCAACTGCTTTACTATCAATCTCCCAACTTGGAGAGACAGCCCCTTTAACCTCCTGGTTCGCACAGGTTGCCAATTTGGCAGAGGATGGAAGGGAAGAGGGAGAACCAATGAGAGAGTTACTGTTAGGCATTTGGACGGGCACATGTCACTCTAATTTCCCGGCAGGAAGAAGAATTAACCAGAGTCTCAGCCACCCACCGGGAACCAGTATAGGTCCTGAACCAAAATTTTGGACTTGCGTACAGCTCACAAAAAACGAGTTGGAAAATGGAGCTCAGGGCCACAGCAATTCACAAACTGGCAGAGTAATAAAGGACAACTATCGTCCAAAAATCTGTTGAGGGAAGGCAACGAGGCAGACTTGAAAGCCAGGCAGAATAGCAGGAAACAGATTTCAAGAGGTACGTTGGAATCGCCTTGAAAGCACAGGAAGAGGGGCACAACTTCGACAATGACACAGTTGGCCAAAAAGGGCGTATGCGTTTTCTCCTGAATATATTCAGGAGAAAACGCATACGCCCTTTTTGGCCAAACAAGCAAGCGGGCAATGCAAATCTGCACTACAAAGAAGTATCCCGTCCCACCGGTCAAAAGGGACATCCACAAAATGTGTAAAAACCATAAAGGCAAGACTGGCCCTGGAGAACAGGGAGCCTTGTTATGCTGATGGGCGGGATGTAAATTGCCAACTGCCTCACCGGAGGAGTGCATTGTGTTCCCTGAAACAAGTAAAAAACAGAGCTACAGAGCCAAGGGCACTTCCAGTCTAGGGAATATACATTGGGAAAACTGAAAATCAATAAGACAGAGCCACCCCCAAATTTAGGGCTGTACTGCTTACAAGAACCTCAACTTGGGTACACCTTAAATATCCCAGGAAATATAAAAATGGTTCAAAAAACTGTGGTATTTATGTACGATGGAATATCCCTCAGCCATGAAATCAATGTCATAAGACCAGGAGCAACAAAGTGAGTGGATTCAGGTACGATGATTCTAAGTGAAATAAGTCACACAGAAAAAGAAACTTATCATAAGATATGACTTATGAAGATCCTGTAAACATGGCTACACATGAACTGAGTTAGGAAAGAGAGCAGAGTCTCACATTTAGAAAACACTCTTATGCCTGCTTAAGGGGAAAGGAGAGGTGGGGTGATGCATAAAACCAGAGTTTGATATAAGCACAGGTACCGTTTCCAAAACCAACTGTGGAATAGACAAGACCTACTCCTTCCTCAGTGAAAGGGACTCAAAACCCCATATTTCCCGCAGAGGAATAGATCTGACTAGTAAGAATCTTAAAACCTATGTATTGATATGTCTCTGTAAGGGAATCAAGTGTGTCTAGACTGGCATAAACATGGCAGAGAGAATCAGCTGAAACCCACTATAAAAAGGAATTTCAAAAACAAAACCAAAAAACAGGGAAATTCTTTCCATTTCCTTCAGGGTCTCTGATGAAACCTGGAATAACCCTGTCTACAATGACAGCTGGATGTGGCATAAGGCTGGACACTTGGGACTGAGAGGATTGGTGAGATTGGGTGAGCAAATGCAGACCCTTTAAAGCAAAAATGCATGGCCCCCATTCCTTGGGTCACAACTCTCCAGGTTGAAGGGAATATTACTACAGCTATAACATGTACGGGAAACCTAGAGAATGGACACACTGTGAATACAAAAGGTTTCTAAAAGTCAACGAGTAGTCCCTCTCCTGGTGCTCCGGTTTGACTTTCCAACTGCTTTACTATCAATCTCCCAACTTGGAGAGACAGCCCCTTTAACCTCCTGGTTCGCACAGGTTGCCAATTTGGCAGAGGATGGAAGGGAATAGGGAGAACCAATGAGAGAGTTACTGTTAGGCATTTGGACGGGCACATGTCACTCTAATTTCCCAGCAGGAAGAAGAATTAACCAGAGTCTCAGCCACCCACCGGGAACCAGTATAGGTCCTGAACCAAAATTTTGGACTTGCGTACAGCTCACAAAAAACGAGTTGGAAAATGGAGCTCAGGGCCACAGCAATTCACAAACTGGCAGAGTAATAAAGGACAACTATCGTCCAAAAATCTGTTGAGGGAAGGCAACGAGGCAGACTTGAAAGCCAGGCAGAATAGCAGGAAACAGATTTCAAGAGGTACGTTGGAATCGCCTTGAAAGCACAGGAAGAAGGGCACAACTTCGACAATGACGCAGTTGGCCAAAAAGGGCGTACGCGTTTTCTCCTGAATATATTCAGGAGAAAACGCATACTCCCTTTTTGGCCAAACAAGCAAGCGGGCAATGCAAATCTGCAATACAAAGAAGTATCACTTCCCACCGGTCAAAAGGGACATCCACAAAATGTGTAAAAACCAGAAAGGCAAGACTGGCCCTGGAGAACAGGGAGCCTTGTTATGCTGATGGGCGGGATGTAAATTGCCAACTGCCTCACTGGAGGAGTGCATTGCGTTCCCTAAAACAAGTAAACAACAGAGCTACAGAGCCAAGGGCACTTCCAGTCTAGGGAATATACATTGGGAAAACTGAAAATCAATAAGACAGAGCCACCCCCAAATTTAGGGCTGCACTGCTTACAAGAACCTCAACTTGGGTACACCTTAAATATCCCAGGAAATATAAAAATGGTTCAAAAAACTGTGGTTATTTATGTCCGATGGAATATCCCTCAGCCTTGAAATCAATGTCATAAGACCAGGAGCAGCAAAGTGAGTGGATTCAGGTACGATGATTCTAAGTGAAATAAGTCACACAGAAAAAGAAACTTATCATAAGATATGACTTATGAAGATCCTGTAAACATGGCTACACATGAACTGAGTTAGGAAAGAGACCAGAGTCTCACATTTAGAAAACACTCTTATGCCTGCTTAAGGGGAAAGGAGAGGTGGGGTGATGCATAAAACCAGAGTTTGATATAAGCACAGGTACCATTTCCAAAACCAACTGTGGAATAGACAAGACATACACCTTCCTCAGTGAAAGGGACTCAAAACCCCATATTTCCCGCAGAGGAATAGATCTGTCTAGTAAGAATCTTAAAACCTATGTATTGATATGTCTCTGTAAGGGAATCAAGTGTGTCTAGACTGGCATAAACATGGCAGAGAGAATCAGCTGAAACCCACTATAAAAAGGAATTTCAAAAACAAAACCAAAAAACAGGGAAATTCTTTCCATTTCCTTCAGGGTCTCTGATGAAACCTGGAAAAACCATGTCTACAATGACAGCTGGATGTGGCATAAGGCTGGACACTTGGGACTGAGAGGATTGGTGAGATTGGGTGAGCAAATGCAGACCCTTTAAAGCAAAAATGCATGGCCCCCATTCCTTGGGTCCCAACTCTCCAGGTTGAAGGGAATATTACTACAGCTATAACATGTACGGGAAACCTAGAGAATGGACACACTGTGAATACAAAACGTTTCTAAAAGTCAACGAGTAGTCCCTCTCCTGGTGCTCCGGTTTGACTTTCCAACTGCTTTACTATCAATCTCCCAACTTGGAGAGACAGCCCCTTTAACCTCCTGGTTCGCACAGGTTGCCAATTTGGCAGAGGATGGAAGGGAAGAGGGAGAACCAATGAGAGAGTTACTGTTAGGCATTTGGACGGGCACATGTCACTCTAATTTCCCGGCAGGAAGAAGAATTAACCAGAGTCTCAGCCACCCACCGGGAACCAGTATAGGTCCTGAACCAAAATTTTGGACTTGCGTACAGCTCACAAAAAACGAGTTGGAAAATGGAGCTCAGGGCCACAGCAATTCACAAACTGGCAGAGTAATAAAGGACAACTATCGTCCAAAAATCTGTTGAGGGAAGGCAACGAGGCAGACTTGAAAGCCAGGCAGAATAGCAGGAACCAGATTTCAAGAGGTACGTTGGAATCGCCTTGAAAGCACAGGAAGAGGGGCACAACTTCGACAATGACGCACTTGGCCAAAAAGGGCGTATGCGTTTTCTCCTGAATATATTCAGGAGAAAACGCATACGCCCTTTTTGGCCAAACAAGCAAGCGGGCAATGCAAATCTGCACTACAAAGAAGTATCCCGTCCCACCGGTCAAAAGGGACATCCACAAAATGTGTAAAAACCATAAAGGCAAGACTGGCCCTGGAGAACAGGGAGCCTTGTTATGCTGATGGGCGGGATGTAAATTGCCAACTGCCTCACCGGAGGAGTGCATTGTGTTCCCTGAAACAAGTAAAAAACAGAGCTACAGAGCCAAGGGCACTTCCAGTCTAGGGAATATACATTGGGAAAACTGAAAATCAATAAGACAGAGCCACCCCCAAATTTAGGGCTGTACTGCTTACAAGAACCTCAACTTGGGTACACCTTAAATATCCCAGGAAATATAAAAATGGTTCAAAAAACTGTGGTATTTATGTACGATGGAATATCCCTCAGCCATGAAATCAATGTCATAAGACCAGGAGCAACAAAGTGAGTGGATTCAGGTACGATGATTCTAAGTGAAATAAGTCACACAGAAAAAGAAACTTATCATAAGATATGACTTATGAAGATCCTGTAAACATGGCTACACATGAACTGAGTTAGGAAAGAGAGCAGAGTCTCACATTTAGAAAACACTCTTATGCCTGCTTAAGGGGAAAGGAGAGGTGGGGTGATGCATAAAACCAGAGTTTGATATAAGCACAGGTACCGTTTCCAAAACCAACTGTGGAATAGACAAGACCTACTCCTTCCTCAGTGAAAGGGACTCAAAACCCCATATTTCCCGCAGAGGAATAGATCTGACTAGTAAGAATCTTAAAACCTATGTATTGATATGTCTCTGTAAGGGAATCAAGTGTGTCTAGACTGGCATAAACATGGCAGAGAGAATCAGCTGAAACCCACTATAAAAAGGAATTTCAAAAACAAAACCAAAAAACAGGGAAATTCTTTCCATTTCCTTCAGGGTCTCTGATGAAACCTGGAATAACCCTGTCTACAATGACAGCTGGATGTGGCATAAGGCTGGACACTTGGGACTGAGAGGATTGGTGAGATTGGGTGAGCAAATGCAGACCCTTTAAAGCAAAAATGCATGGCCCCCATTCCTTGGGTCACAACTCTCCAGGTTGAAGGGAATATTACTACAGCTATAACATGTACGGGAAACCTAGAGAATGGACACACTGTGAATACAAAAGGTTTCTAAAAGTCAACGAGTAGTCCCTCTCCTGGTGCTCCGGTTTGACTTTCCAACTGCTTTACTATCAATCTCCCAACTTGGAGAGACAGCCCCTTTAACCTCCTGGTTCGCACAGGTTGCCAATTTGGCAGAGGATGGAAGGGAAGAGGGAGAACCAATGAGAGAGTTACTGTTAGGCATTTGGACGGGCACATGTCACTCTAATTTTCCGGCAGGAAGAAGAATTAACCAGAGTCTCAGCCACCCACCGGGAACCAGTATAGGTCCTGGACCAAAATTTTGGACTTGCATACAGCTCACAAAAAACGAGTTGGAAAATGGAGCTCAGGGCCACAGCAATTCACAAACTGGCAGAGTAATAAAGGACAACTATCGTCCAAAAATCTGTTGAGGGAAGGCAACGAGGCAGACTTGAAAGCCAGGCAAAATAGCAGGAAACAGATTTCAAGAGGTACGTTGGAATCGCCTTTAAAGCACAGGAAGAGGGGCACAACTTCGACAATGACGCAGTTGGCCAAAAAGGGCGTATGCGTTTTCTCCTGAATATATTCAGGAGAAAACGCATACGCCCTTTTTGGCCAAACAAGCAAGCGGGCAATGCAAATCTGCACTACAAAGAAGTATCCCGTCCCACCGGTCAAAAGGGACATCCACAAAATGTGTAAAAACCAGAAAGGCAAGACTGGCCCTGGAGAACAGGGAGTTTGTTATGCTGATGGGCGGGATTTAAATTGCCAACTGCCTCACGGGAGGAGTGCATTGCGTTCCCTAAAACAAGTAAACAACAGAGCTACAGAGCCAAGGGCACTTCCAGTCTAGGGAATATACATTGGGAAAACTGAAAATCAATAAGACAGAGCCACCCCCAAATTTAGGGCTGCACTGCTTACAAGAACCTCAACTTGGGTACACCTTAAATATCCCAGGAAATATAAAAATGGTTCAAAAAACTGTGGTATTTATGTGTGATGGAATATCCCTCAGCCATGAAATAAATGTCATAAAACCAGGAGAAGCAAAGTGAGTGGATTCAGGTACGATGATTCTAAGTGAAATAAGTCACACAGAAAAAGAAACTTATCATAAGATATGACTTATGAAGATCCTGTAAACATGGCTACACATGAACTGAGTTAGGAAAGAGAACAGAGTCTCACATTTAGAAAACACTCTTATGCCTGCTTAAGGGGAAAGGAGAGGTGGGGTGATGCATAAAACCAGAGTTTGATATAAGCACAGGTACCATTTCTAAAACCAACTGTGGAATAGACCAGACCTACACCTTCCTCAGTGAAAGGGACTCAAAACCCCATATTTCCCGCAGAGGAATAGATCTGACTAGTAAGAATCTTAAAACCTATGTATTGATATGTCTCTGTAAGGGAATCAAGTGTGTCTAGATTGGCATACACATGGCAGAGAGAATCAGCTCAAACCCACTATAAAAAGGAATTTCAAAAACAAAACCAAAAAACAGGGAAATTCTTTCCATTTCCTTCAGGGTCTCTGATGGAACCTGGAAAAACCCTGTCTACAATGACAGCTGGATGTGGCATAAGGCTGGACACTTGGGACTGAGAGGATTGGTGAGATTGGGTGAGCAAATGCAGACCCTTTAAAGCAAAAATGCATGGCCCCCATTCCATGGGTCCCAACTCTCCAGGTTGAAGGGAATATTACTACAGCTATAACATGTACGGGAAACCTAGCGAATGGACACACTGTGAATACAAAAGGTTTCTAAAACTCAACGAGTAGTCCCTCTCCTGGTGCTCCGGTTTGACTTTCCAACTGCTTTACTATCAATCTCCCAACTTGGAGAGACAGCCCCTTTAACCTCCTGGTTCGCACAGGTTGCCAATTTGGCAGAGGATGGAAGGGAAGAGGGAGAACCAATGAGAGAGTTACTGTTAGGCATTTGGACGGGCACATGTCACTCTAATTTCCCGGCAGGAAGAAGAATTAACCACAGTCTCAGCCACCCACCGGGAACCAGTATAGGTCCTGCACCAAAATTTTGGACTTGCGTACAGCTCACAAAAAACGAGTTGGAAAATGGAGCTCAGGGCCACAGCAATTCACAAACTGGCAGAGTAATAAAGGACAACTATCGTCCAAAAATCTGTTGAGGGAAGGCAACGAGGCAGACTTGAAAGCGAGGCAGAATAGCAGGAAACAGATTTCAAGAGGTACGTTGGAATCACCTTTAAAGCACAGGAAGAGTGGCACAACTTCGACAATGACGCACTTGGCCAAAAAGGGCGTATGCGTTTTCTCCTGAATATATTCAGGAGAAAACGCATACGCCCTTTTTGGCCAAGCAAGCAAGCGGGCAATGCAAATCTGCACTACAAAGTAGTATCACTTCCCACCGGTCAAAAGGGATATCCACAAAATGTGTAAAAACCAGAAAGGCAAGACAGGCCCTGGAGAAAAGGGAGCCTTGTTATGCTGATGGGCGGGATGTAAATTGCCAACTGCCTCACTGGAGGAGTGCATTGCATTCCCTAAAACAAGTAAACAACAGAGCTACGTAGCCAAGGGCACTTCCAGTCTAGGGAATATACCTTGGGAAAACTGAAAATCAATAAGACAGAGCCACCCCCAAATTTAGGGCTGCACTGCTTACAAGAACCTCAACTTGGGTATACCTTAAGTATCCCAGGAAATATAAAATTGGTTCAAAAAACTGTGGTATTTATGTACGATGGAATATCCCTCAGCCATGAAATCAATGTCATAAGACCAGGAGCAGCAAAGTGAGTGGATTCAGTTACGATGATTCTAAGTGAAATAAGTCACACAGAAAAAGAAACTTATCATAAGATATCACTTATGAAGATCCTGTAAACATGGTTACACATGAACTGAGTTAGGAAAGAGAACAGTCTCACATTTAGAAAACACTCTTATGCCTGCTTAAGGGGAAAGGATAGGTGGGGTGATGCATAAAACCAGAGTTTGATATAAGCACAGGTACCATTTCTAAAACCAACTGTGGAATAGACAAGACCTACACCTTCATCAGTGAAAGGGACTCAAAACCCCATATTTCCCGCAGACGAATAACTCTGACTAGTAAGAATTTAAAACCCTTGTATTGATATGTCTCTGTAAGGGAATCAAGTGTGTCTAGACTGGCATAAACATGGCAGCGAGAATCAGCTCAAACCCACTATAAAAAGGAATTTCAAAAACAAAACCAAAAAACAGGGAAATTCTTTACATTTCCTTCAGGGTCTCTGATGAAAACTGGAATGACCCTATCTACAATGACAGCTGGATGTGGCATAAGGCTGGACACTTGGGACTGAGAGGATTGGTGAGATTGGGTGAGCAAATGCAGACCCTTTAAAGCAAAAATGCATGGCCCCCATTCCATGGGTCCCAACTCTCCATGTTGAAGGGAATATTACTACAGCTATAACATGTACGGGAAACCTAGAGAATGGACACACTGTGAATACAAATGGTTTCTAAAACTCAACGCGTAGTCCCTCTCCTGGTGCTCCGGTTTGACTTTCCAACTGCTTTATTATCAATCTCCCAACTTGGAGAGACCACCCCTTTAACCTCCTGGTTCGCACAGGTTGCCAATTTGGCAGAGGATGGAAGGGAAGAGGGAGAACCAATGAGAGAGTAGCTGTTAGACATTTGGACGGGCATATGTCACTCTAATTCCCCGGCAGGAAAAAGAATTAACCAGAGTCTCAGCCAACCACCGGGAACCAGTATAGGTCCTGAACCAAAATTTTGGACTTGCGTACAGCTCACAAAAAACGAGTTGAAAAATGGAGCTCAGGGGCACAGCATTTCACAAACTGGCAGAGTAATAAAGGACAATTGTCGTCCAAAAATCTGTTGAGGGAAGGCAACGAGGCGGACTTGAAAGCGAGGCAGAATAGCAGGAAACAGATTTCAAGACGTACGTTGGAATCGCCTTTAAAGCACAGGAAGAGGGGCGCAACTTCGACAATGACGTACTTGGCCAAAAAGGGCGTATGCGTTTTCTCCTGAATATATTCAGGAGAAAACGCATACGCCCTTTTTGGCCAAGCAAGCAAGCAGGCAATGCAAATCTGCACTACAAAGAAGTATCACTTCCCACCGGTCCAAAGGGACATCCACAAAATGTGTAAAGACCAGAAAGTCAAGACAGGCCCTGGAGAACAGGGAGCCTTGTTATGCTGATGGGCGGGATGTAAATTGCCAACTGCCTAACTGGAGGAGTGCATTGCGTTCCCTAAAACAAGTATACAACAGAGCTACAGAGCCAAGTGCACTTCCAGTCTAGGGAATATACCTTGGGAAAACTGAAAATCAATAAGACAGAGCCACCCCCAAATTTAGGGCTGCACTGCTTACAAGAACCTCAACTGGGGTACACCTTATATATCCCAGGAAATATAAAATTGGTTGAAAAAACTGTGGTATTTATGTACGATGGAATATCCCTCAGCCATGAAATCAATGTCATAAGACCAGGAGCAGCAAAATGAGTGGATTCAGGTACGATGATTCTAAGTGAAATAAGTCACACAGAAAAAGAAACTTATCATAAGATATCACTTATGAAGGTCCTGTAAACATGGCTACACATGAACTGAGTTAGGAAAGAGAACAGAGTCTCACATTTAGAAAACACTCTTATGCCTGCTTAAGGGGAAAGGAGAGGTGGGGTGATGCATAAAACCAGAGTTTGATATAAGCACAGGTACCATTTCTAAAACCAACTGTGGAATAGACAAGACCTACACCTTCCTCAGTGAAAGGGACTCAAAACCCCATATTTCCCGCAGAGGAATAGATCTGACTAGTAAGAATCTTAAAACCTATGTATTGATATGTCTCTGTAAGGGAATCAAGTGTGTCTAGACTGGCATAAACATGGCAGCGAGAATCACCTCAAACCCACTATAAAAAGGAATTTCAAAAACAAAACCAAAAAACAGGGAAATTCTTTACATTTCCTTCAGGGTCTCTGATGAAACCTGGGAAAACCCTGTCTACAATGACAGCTGGATGTGGCATAAGGCTGGACACTTGGGACTGAGAGGATTGGTGAGATTGGGTGAGCAAATGCAGACCCTTTAAAGCAAAAATGCATGGCCCCCATTCCATGGGTCCCAACTCTCCATGTTGAAGGGAATATTACTACAGCTATAACATGTACGGGAAACCTAGAGAATGGACACACTGTGAATACAAAAGGTTTCTATAACTCAACGAGTAGTCCCTCTCCTGGTGCTCCGGTTTGACTTTCCAACTGCTTTACTATCAATCTCCCAACTTGGAGAGACAACCCCTTTAACCTCCTGGTTCGCACAGGTTGCCAATTTGGCAGAGGATGGAAGGGAGAGGGAGAACCAATGAGAGAGTAGCTGTTAGACATTTGGACGGGCACAAGTCTCTCTAATTCCCCGGCAGGAAGAAGAATTAACCAGAGTCTCAGCCAACCACCGGGAACCAGTATAGGTCCTGAACCAAAATTTTGGACTTGCGTACAGCTCACAAAAAACGAGTTGAAAAATGGAGCTCAGGGGCACAGCAATTCACAAACTGGCAGAATAATAAAGGACAACTGTCGTCCAAAAATTTGTTGAGGGAAGGCAAGGAGGCCGACTTGAAAGCGAGGCAGAATAGCAGGAAACAGATTTAAAGAGGTACGTTGGAATCGCCTTTAAAGCACAGGAAGAGGGGCACAACTTCGACAATGACGCACTTGGCCAAAAAGGGCATATGCGTTTTCTCCTGAATATATTCAGGAGAAAACGCATACGCCCTTTTTGGCCAAGCAAGCAAGCGGACAATGCAATCTGCACTACAAAGAAGTATCACTTCCCAACGGTCCAAAGGGACATCCACAAAATGTGTAAAAACCAGAAAGGCAAGACAGGCCCTGGAGAACAGGGAGCGTTGTTATGCTGATGGGCGGGATGTAAATTGCCAACTGCCTCACTGGAGGAGAGCATTGCGTTCCCTAAAACAAGTAAACAACAGAGCTACAGAGCCAAGGGCACTTCCAGTCTAGGGAATATACCTTGGGAAAACTGAAAATCAATAAGACAGAGCCACCCCCAAATTTAGGGCTGCACTGCTTACAAGAACCTCAACTTGGGTACACCTTAAATATCCCAGGAAATATAAAATTGGTTCAAAAAACTGTGGTATTTATGTACGATGGAATATCCCTGAGCCATGAAATCAATGTCATAAGATCAGGAGCAGCAAAGTGAGTGGATTCAGGTACGATGATTCTAAGTGAAATAAGTCACACAGAAAAAGAAACTTATCATAAGATATCACTTATGAAGATCCGGTAAACATGGTTACACATGAACTGAATTAGGAAAGAGAACAGTCTCACATTTAGAAAACACTCTTATGCCTGCTTAAGGGGAAAGGAGAGGTGGGGTGATGCATAATACCAGAGTTTGATATAAGCACATGTACCATTTCTAAAACCAACTGTGGAATAGACAAGACCTACACCTTCCTCAGTGAAAGGGACTCAAAACCCCATATTTCCCGCAGAGGAATAGATCTGACTAGTAAGAATCTTAAAACCCATGTATTGATATGTCTCTGTAAGGGAATCAAGTGTGTCTAGACTGGCATAAACATGGCAGCGAGAATCAGCTCAAACCCACTATAAAAAGGAATTTCAAAACAAAACCAAAAAACAGGGAAATTCTTTACATTTCCTTCAGGGTCTCTGATGAAACCTGGAATGACCCTATCTACAATGACAGCTGGATGTGGCATAAGGCTGGACACTTGGGACTGAGAGGATTGGTGAGATTGGGTGAGCAAATGCAGACCCTTTAAAGCAAAAATGCATGGCCCCCATTCCATGGGTCCCACCTCTCCATGTTGAAGGGAATATTACTACAGCTATAACATGTACGGGAAACCTAGAGAATGGACACACAGTGAATACAAATGGTTTCTAAAACTCAACGAGTAGTCCCTCTCCTGGTGCTGCGGTTTGACTTTCCTACTGCTTTACTATCAATCTCCCAACTTGGAGAGACAACCCCTTTAACCTCCTGGTTCGCACAGGTTGCCAATTTGGCAGAGGATGGAAGGGAGAGGGAGAACCAATGAGAGAGTAGCTGTTAGACATTTGGACGGGCACAAGTCACTCTAATTCCCCGGCAGGAAGAAGAATTAACCAGAGTCTCAGCCAACCACCGGGAACCAGTATAGGTCCTGAACCAAAATTTTGGACTTGCGTACAGCTCACAAAAAAACGAGTTGAAAAATGGAGCTCAGGGGCACAGCAATTCACAAACTGGCAGAGTAATAAAGGACAACTGTCGTCCAAAATTTGTTGAGGGAAGGCAATGAGGCCGACTTGAAAACGAGGCAGAATAGTAGGAAACAGATTTAAAGAGGTACGTTGGAATCGCCTTTAAAGCACAGGAAGAGGGGCACAACTTCAACAATGACGCACTTGGCCAAAAAGGTCATATGCGTTTTCTCCTGAATATATTCAGGAGAAAACGCATACGCCCTTCTTGGCCAAGTAAGCAAGCGGACAATGCAAATCTGCACTACAAAGAAGTATCACTTCCCACCGGTCCAAAGGGACATCCACAAAATGTGTAAAAACCAGAAAGGCAAGACAGGCCCTGGAGAACAGGGAGCCTTGTTATGCTGATGGGCGGCATGTAAATTGCCAACTGCCTCACTGGACGAGAGCATTGCGTTCCCTAAAAGAAGTAAACAACAGAGCTACAGAGCCAAGGGCACTTCCAGTCTAGGGAATATACCTTGGGACAACTGAAAATCAATAAGACAGATCCAACCCCAAATTTAGGGCTGCACTGCTTACAAGAACCTCAACTTGGGTACACCTTAAATATCCCAGGAAATATAAAATTGGTTCAAAAAACTGTGGTATTTATGTACGATGTAATATCCCTCAGCCATGAAATCAATGTCATAAGACCAGGAGCAGCAAAGTGAGTGGATTCAGGTACGATGATTCTAAGTGAAATAAGTCACACAGAAAAAGAAACTTATCATAAGATATCACTTATGAAGATCCTGTAAACATGGTTACACATGAACTGAGTTAGGAAAGAGAACAGTCTCACATTTAGAAAACACTCTTATGCCTGCTTAAGGGAAAAGGAGAGGTGGGGTGATGCATAAAACCAGAGTTTGATATAAGCACATGTACCATTTCTAAAACCAACTGTGGAATAGACAAGACCTACACCTTCCTCAGTGAAAGGGACTCAAAACCCCATATTTCCCGCAGAGGAATAGATCTGACTAGTAAGAATCTTAAAACCTATGTATTGATATGTCTCTGTTAGGGAATCAAGTGTGTCTAGACTGGCATAAACATGGCAGCGAGAATCAGCTCAAACCCACTATAAAAAGGAATTTCAAAAACAAAACCAGAAAACAGGGAATTTCTTTACATTTCCTTCAGGGTCTCTGATGAAACCTGGAATGACCCTATCTACAATGACAGCTGGATGTGGCATAAGGCTGGACACTTGGGACTGAGAGGATTGGTGAGATTGGGTGAGCAAATGCAGACCCTTTAAAGCAAAAATGCATGGCCCCCATTCCATGGGTCCCAACTCTCCATGTTGAAGGGAATATTACTACAGCTATAACATGTACGGGAAACCTAGAGAATGGACACACAGTGAATACAAATGGTTTCTAAAACTCAACGAGTAGTCCCTATCCTGGTGCTCCGGTTTGACTTTCCAGCTGCTTTACTATCAATCTCCCAACTTGGAGAGACAACCCCTTTAACCTCCTGGTTCGCACAGGTTGCCAATTTGCAGAGGATGGAAGGGAAGAGGGAGAACCAATGAGAGAGTAGCTGTTAGATATTTGGACGGGCACATGTCACTCTAATTCCCCGGCAGGAAGAAGAATTAACCAGAGTCTCAGCCAACCACTGGGAACCTGTATAGGTCCTGAACCAAAATTTTGGACTTGCGTACAACTCACAAAAAATGAGTTGAAAAATGGAGCTCAGGGGCATAGCAATTCACAAACTGGCAGAGTAATAAAGGACAACTGTCGTCCAAAAATTTGTTGAGGGAATGCAACGAGGCGGACTTGAAAGCGAGGCAGAATAGCAGGAAACAGATTCCAAGAGGTACGTTGGAATCGCCTTTAAAGCACAGGAAGAGGGGCACAACTTCGACAATGACGCACTTGGCCAAAAAGGGCGTATGCGTTTTCTCCTGAATATATTCAGGAGAAAACGCATACGCCCTTTTTGGCCAAGCAAGCAAGCGGGCAATGCAAATCTGCACTACAAAGAAGTATCACTTCCCACCGGTCAAAAGGGATATCCACAAAATGTGTAAAAACCAGAAAGGCAAGACAGGCCCTGGAGAACAGGGAGCCTTGTTATGCTGATGGGCGGGATGTAAATTGCCAACTGCCTCACTGGAGGAGTGCATTGCATTCCCTAAAACAAGTAAACAACAGAGCTACTTAGCCAAGGGCACTTCCAGTCTAGGGAATATACCTTGGGAAAACTGAAAATCAATAAGACAGAGCCACACCCAAATTTAGGGCTGCACTGCTTACAAGAACCTCAACTTGGGTACACCTTAAATATCCCAGGAAATATAAAAATGGTTCAAAAAACTGTGGTATTTATGTACGATGGAATATCCCTCAGCCATGAAATCAATGTCATAAGTCTAGGAGCAGCAAAGTGAGTGGATTCAGGTACGATGATTCTAAGTGAAATAAGTCACACAGAAAAAGAAACTTATCATAAGATATCACTTATGAAGATCCTGTAAACATGGCTACACATGAACTGAGTTAGGAAAGAGAACAGAGTCTCACATTTAGAAAACACTCTTATGCCTGCTTAAAGGGAAAGGAGAGGTGGTGTGATGCATAAAACCAGAGTTTGATATAAGCACAGGTACCATTTCAAAAACCAACAGTGGAATAGACAAGACCTACACGTTCCTCAGTGAAAGGGACTCAAAACCCCATATTCCCCGCAGAGGAATAGATCTGACTAGTAAGAATCTTAAAACCTATGTATTGATACGTCTCTGTAAGGGAATCAAGTGTGTCTAGACTGGCATAAACATGGCAGCAAGAATCACCTCAAACCCACTATAAAAAGGAATTTCAAAAACAAAACCAAAAAACAGGGAAATTCTTTACATTTCCTTCAGGGTCTCTGATGAAACCTGGAATGACCCTATCTACAATGACAGCTGGATGTGGCATAAGGCTGGACACTTGGGACTGAGAGGATTGGTGAGATTGGGTGAGCAAATGCAGACCCTTTAAAGCAAAAATGCATGGCCCCCATTCCATGGGTCCCAACTCTCCATGTTGAAGGGAATATTACTACAGCTATAACATGTACGGGAAACCTAGAGAATGGACACACTGTGAATCCAAAAGGTTTCTATAACTCAACGAGTAGTCCCTCTCCTGGTGCTCCGGTTTGACTTTCCAACTGCTTTACTATCAATCTCCCAACTTGGAGAGGCAACCCCTTTAACCTCCTGGTTCGCACAGGTTGCCAATTTGGCAGAGGATGGAAGGGAGAGGGAGAACCAATGAGAGAGTAGCTGTTAGACATTTGGACGGGCACAAGTAACTCTAATTCCCCGGCAGGAAGAAGAATTAACCAGAGTCTCAGCCAACCACCGGGAACCAGTATAGGTCCTGAACCAAAATTTTGGACTTGCGTACAGCTCACAAAAAACGAGTTGAAAAATGGAGCTCAGGGGCACAGCAATTCACAAACTGGCAGAATAATAAAGGACAACTGTCGTCCAAAAATTTGTTGAGGGAAGGCAATGAGGCCGACATGAAAGCGAGGCAGAATAGCAGGAAACAGATTTAAAGAGGTACGTTTGAATCGCCTTTAAAGCACAGGAAGAGGGGCACAACTTCGACAATGACGCACTTGGCCAAAATGGTCATATGCATTTTCTCCTGAATATATTCAGGAGAAAACGCATACGCCCTTTTTGGCCAAGCAAGCAAGCGGACAATGCAAATCTGCACTACAAAGAAGTATCACTTCCCACCGGTCCAAAGGGACATCCACAAAATGTGTAAAAACCAGAAAGGCAAGACAGGCCCTGGAGAACAGGGAGCCTTGTTATGCTGATGGGCGGGATGTAAATTGCCAACTGCCTCACTGGAGTAGAGCATTGCGTTCCCTAAAACAAGTAAACAACAGAGCTACAGAGCCAAGGGCACTTCCAGTCTAGGGAATATACCTTGGGAAAACTGAAAATCAATAAGACAGAGCCACCCCCAAATTTAGGGCTGCACTGCTTACAAGAACCTCAACTTGGGTACACCTTAAATATCCCAGGAAATATAAAATTGGTTCAAAAAACTGTGGTATTTATGTACGATGGAATATCCCTGAGCCATGAAATCAATGTCATAAGATCAGCAGCAGCAAAGTGAGTGGATTCAGGTACGATGATTCAAAGTGAAATAAGTCACACAGAAAAAGAAACTTATCATAAGATATCACTTATGAAGATCCTGTAAACATGGGTACACATGAACTGAGTTAGGAAAGAGAACAGTCTCACATTTAGAAAACACTCTTATGCCTGCTTAAGGGGAAAGGAGAGGTGGGGTGATGCATAAAACCAGAGTTTGATATAAGCACATGTACCATTTCTAAAATCAACTGTGGAATAGACAAGACCTACACCTTCCTCAGTGAAAGGGACTCAAAACCCCATATTTCCCGCAGAGGAATAGATCTGACTAGTAATAATCTTAAAACCTATGTATTGATATGTCTCTGTAAGGGAATCAAGTGTGTCTAGACTGGCATAAACATGGCAGCGAGAATCAGCTCAAACCCACTATAAAAAGGAATTTCAAAACAAAACCAAAAAACAGGGAAATTCTTTACATTTCCTTCAGGGTCTCTGATGAAACCTGGAATGACCCTATCTACAATGACAGCTGGATGTGGCATAAGGCTGGACACTTGGGACTGAGAGGATTGGTGAGATTGGGTGAGCAAATGCAGACCCTTTAAAGCAAAAATGCATGGCCCCCATTCCATGGGTCCCAACTCTCCATGTTGAAGGGAATATTACTACAGCTATAACATGTACGGGAAACCTAGAGAATGGACACACAGTGAATACAAAAGGTTTCTAAAACTCAACGAGTAGTCCCTCTCCTGGTGCTCCGGTTTGACTTTCCAACTGCTTTACTATCCATCTCCCAACTTGGAGAGACAACCCCTTTAACCGACTGGTTCGCACAGGTTGCCAATTTGCAGAGGATGGAAGGGAAGAGGGAGAACCAATGAGAGAGTAGCTGTTAGACATGTGGACGGGCACATGTCACTCTAATTCCCCGGCAGGAAGAAGAATTAACCAGAGTCTCAGCCACCCACCGGGAGCCAGTATAGGTCCTGAACCAAAATTTTGGACTTGCGTACAACTCACAAAAAACGAGTTGAAAAATGGAGCTCAGGGTCATAGCAATTCACAAACAGGCAGAGTAATAAAGGACAACTGTCGTCCAAAAATTTGTTGAGGGAAGGCAACGAGGCGGACTTGAAAGCTAGGCAGAATAGCAGGAAACAGATTTCAAGAGGTACGTTGGAATCGCCTTTAAAGCACAGGAAGAGGGGCACAACTTCGACAATGACGCACTTGGCCAAAATGGTCATATGCATTTTCTCCTGAATATATTCAGGAGAAAACGCATACGCCCTTTTTGGCCAAGCAAGCAAGCGGGCAATGCAAATCTGAACTACAGAGAAGTATCACTTCCCACCGGTCAAAAGGGACATCCACAAAATGTGTAAAAACCAGAAAGGCAAGACAGGCCCTGGAGAACATGGAGCCTTGTTATGCTGATGGGCGGGATGTAAATTGCCAACTGCCTCACTGGAGGAGTGCATTGCGTTCCCTAAAACAAGTAATCAACAGAGAAACAGAGCCAAGGGCACTTCCAGTCTAGGGAATATACCTTGAGAAAACTGAAAATCAATAAGACAGAGCCACCCCCAAATTTAGGGCTGCACTGCTTACAAGAACCTCAACTTGGGTACACCTTAAATATCCCAGGAAATATAAAAATGGTTCAAAAAGGTGTGGTATTTATGTACGATGGAATATCCCTCAGCCATGAAATCAATGTCATAAGACCAGCAGCAGCAAAGTGAGTGGATTCAGGTACGATGATTCTAAGTGAAATAAGTCACACAGAAAAAGAAACTTATCATAAGATATCACTTATGAAGATCCTGTAAACATGGCTACACATGAACTGAGTTAGGAAAGAGAACAGAGTCTCACATTTAGAAAACAACCTTATGCCTGCTTAAGGGGAAAGGAGAGGTGGGGAGATGCATAAAACCAGAGTTTGATATAAGCACAGGTACCATTTCTAAAACCAAATGTGGAATAGACAAGACCTACACCTTCCTCAGTGAAAGGGACTCAAAACCCCATATTTACTGCAGAGGAATAGATCTGACTAGTAAGAATCTTAAAACCTATGTATTGATATGTCTCTGTAAGGGAATCAAGTGTGTCTAGACTGGCATAAACATGGCAGCGAGAATAAGCTCAATCCCACTATAAAAAGGAATTTCAAAAACAAAACGAAAAATAGGGAAATTCTTTACATTTCCTTCAGGGTCTCTGATGAAACCTGGAATGACCCTATCTAAAATGACAGCTGGATGTGGCATAAGGCTGGACACTTCGGACTGAGAGGATTGGTGAGATTGGGTGAGCAAATGAAGACCCTTTAAAGCAAAAATGCATGGCCCCCATTCCATGGGTCCCAACTCTCCATGTTGAAGTGAATATTACTACAGCTATAACATGTACGGGAAACCTAGAGAATGGACACACTGTGAATACAAAAGGTTTCTAAAACTCAACGAGTAGTCCCTCTCCTCGTGCTCCGGTTTGACTTTCCAACAGCTTTACTATCAATCTCCCAACTTGGAGAGACAACCCCTTTAACCTCCTGGTTCGCACAGGTTGCCAATTTGGCAGAGGATGGAAGGGAAGAGGGAGAACCAATGAGAGAGTAGCTGTTAGACATTTGGACGGGCACATGCCACTCTAATACCCCGGCAGGAAGAAGAATTAACCAGAGTCTCAGCCAACAACCGGGAACCAGTATAGGTCCTGAACCAAAATTTTGGACTTGCATACAGCTCACAAAAAACGAATTGAAAAATGGAGCTCAGGAGCACAGCAATTCACAAACTGGCAGAGTGATAAACGACAACTATCGTCCAAAAATCTGTTGAGGGAAGGCAACGAGGCGGACTTGAAAGCGAGGCAGAATAGCAGGAAACAGATTTCAAGAGGTACGTTGGAATCGTCTTTAAAGCACAGGAAGAGGTGCTCAACTTGACAATGACGCACTCGGCCAAAAAGGGCGTAAGCGTTTTCTCCTGAATATATTCAGGAGAAAACGCATACGCCCTTTTTGGCCAAGCAAGCAAGCGGGCAATGCAAATTGCACTACAAAGAAGTATCACTTCCCACCGGTCCAAAGGGACATCCACAAAATGTGTAAAAACCAGAAAGGCAAGACAGGCACTGGAGAACAGGGAGCCTTGTTAGGCTGATGGGCGGGATGTAAATTGCCAAGTGCCTCACTGGAGGAGTGCATTGCGTTCCCTAAAACAAGTAAACAACAGAGCTACGTAGCCAAGGGCACTTCCAGTCTACGGAATATACCTTGGGAAAACTGAAAATCAATAAGACAGAGCCACCCCCAAATTTAGGGCTGCACTGCGTACAAGAACCTCAACTTGGGTACACCTTAAATATCCCAGGAAATATAAAATTGGTTGAAAAAACTGTGGAATTTATGTACGATGGAATATCCCTCAGCCATGAAATCAATGTCATAAGACCAGGAGCAGCAAAGTGAGTGGATTCAGGTACGATGATTCTAAGTGAAATAAGTCACACAGAAAAAGAAACTTATCATAAGATATCACTTATGAAGATCCTGTAAACATGGTTACACATGAACTGAGTTAGGAATGTGAACAGTGTCTCACATTTAGAAAACACTCTTATGCCTGCTTAAGGGGAAAGGAGAGGTGGGGTGATGCATAAAACCAGAGTTTGATATAAGCACATGTACCATTTCTAAAACCAACTGTGGAATAGACAAGACCTACACGTTCCTCAGTGAAAGGGACTCAAAACCCCATATTTCCCGCAGAGGAATAGATCTGACTAGTAGGAATCTTAAAACCTATGTATTGATATGTCTCTGTAAGGGAATCAAGTGTGTCTAGACTGGCATAAACATGGCAGCGAGAATCAGCTCAAACCCAGTATAAAAAGGAATTTCAAAACAAAACCAAAAAACAGCGAAATTCTTTACATTTCCTTCAGGGTCTCTGATGAAACCTGGAATGACCCTATCTACAATGACAGCTGGATGTGGCATAAGGCTGGACACTTGGGACTGAGAGGATTGGTGAGATTGGGTGAGCAAATGCAGACCCTTTAAAGCAAAAATGCATGGCCCCCATTCCATGGGTCCCAACTCTCCATGTTGAAGGGAATATTACTACAGCTATAACATGTATGGGAAAGCTAGAGAATGGACACACTGTGAATACAAATGGTTTCTAAAACTCAACGAGTAGTCCCTCTCCTGGTGCTCCGGTTTGACTTTCCAACTGCTTTACTATCAATCTCCCAACTTGGAGAGACAACCCCTTTAACCTCCTGGTTCGCACAGTTTGCCAATTTGGCAGAGGATGGAAGGGAAGAGGGAGAACCAATGAGAGAGTAGCTGTTAGGCATATGGACGGGCACATGTCACTCTAATTTCCCGGCAGGAAGAAGAATTAACCAGAGTCTCAGCCACGCACCGGGAACCAGTATAGGTCCTGAACCAAAATTTTGGAATTGTGTACAGCTCACAAAAAACGAGTTGAAAAATGGAGCTCAGGGGCACAGCTATTCACAAACTGGCAGAGTAATAAAGGACAACTGTCGTCCAAAAATGTGTTGAGGGAAGGCAACGAGGCGGACTTGAAAGCGAGGCAGAATAGCAGGAAACAGATTTCAACAGGTACGTTGGAATCGCCTTTAAAGCACAGAAGAGGGGCACAACTTCGACAATGACGCACTTGGCCAAAAAGGGCGTATGCGTTTTCTCCTGAATATATTCAGGAGAAAACGCATACGCCCTTTTTGGCCAAGCAAGCAAGCGGGCAATGCAAATCTGCACTACAAAGAAGTATCACTTCCCAGCGGGCCAAAGGGACATCCACAAAATGTGTAAAAATCAGAAAGGCAAGACAGGCCGTGGAGAACAGGGCGCCTTGTTATGCTGATGGGCGGGATGTAAATTGCCAACTGCCTCACTGGAGGAGTGCATTGCGTTCCCTAAAACAAGTAAACAACAGAGCTACAGAGCCAAGGGCACTTCCAGTCTAGGGAATATACCTTGGGAAAACTGAAAATCAATAAGAGAGAACAACCCCCAAATTTTGGGCTGCACTGCTTACAAGAACCTCAACTTGGGTACACCTTAAATATCCCAGGAAATATAAAAATGGTTCAAAAATCTGTGGTATTTATGTACGATGGAATATCCCTCAGCCATGAAATCAATGCCATAAGACCAGGAGCAGCAAAGTGAGTGGATTCAGGTACGATGATTCTAAGTGAAATAAGTCACACAGAAAAAGAAACTTATCATAAGATATCACTTATGAAGATCCTGTAAACATGGCTACACATGAACTGAGTTAGGAAAGAGAACAGAGTCTCACATTTAGTAAACACTCTTATGCCTGCTTAAGGGGAAA
Organism: Mesoplodon bidens; assembly: GCF_964165515.1. Classification (NCBI taxonomy): domain Eukaryota; kingdom Metazoa; phylum Chordata; class Mammalia; order Artiodactyla; family Ziphiidae; genus Mesoplodon; species Mesoplodon bidens. The sequence continues at coordinate 55,995 of NW_027672241.1, read as the reverse complement.
GGAGAGGTGGGGAGATGCATAAAACCAGAGTTTGATATAAGCACAGGTACCATTTCTAAAACCAAATGTGGAATAGACAAGACCTACACCTTCCTCAGTGAAAGGGACTCAAAACCCCATATTTCCCGCAGAGGAATAGATCTGACTAGTAAGAATCTTAAAACCTATGTATTGATATGTCTCTGTTAGGGAATCAAGTGTGTCTAGACTGGCATAAACATGGCAGCGAGAATCAGCTCAAACCCACTATAAAAAGGAATTTCAAAAACAAAACCAGAAAACAGGGAATTTCTTTACATTTCCTTCAGGGTCTCTGATGAAACCTGGAATGACCCTATCTACAATGACAGCTGGATGTGGCATAAGGCTGGACACTTGGGACTGAGAGGATTGGTGAGATTGGGTGAGCAAATGCAGACCCTTTAAAGCAAAAATGCATGGCCCCCATTCCATGGGTCCCAACTCTCCATGTTGAAGGGAATATTACTACAGCTATAACATGTACGGGAAACCTAGAGAATGGACACACAGTGAATACAAATGGTTTCTAAAACTCAACGAGTAGTCCCTATCCTGGTGCTCCGGTTTGACTTTCCAGCTGCTTTACTATCAATCTCCCAACTTGGAGAGACAACCCCTTTAACCTCCTGGTTCGCACAGGTTGCCAATTTGCAGAGGATGGAAGGGAAGAGGGAGAACCAATGAGAGAGTAGCTGTTAGATATTTGGACGGGCACATGTCACTCTAATTCCCCGGCAGGAAGAAGAATTAACCAGAGTCTCAGCCAACCACTGGGAACCTGTATAGGTCCTGAACCAAAATTTTGGACTTGCGTACAACTCACAAAAAATGAGTTGAAAAATGGAGCTCAGGGGCATAGCAATTCACAAACTGGCAGAGTAATAAAGGACAACTGTCGTCCAAAAATTTGTTGAGGGAATGCAACGAGGCGGACTTGAAAGCGAGGCAGAATAGCAGGAAACAGATTCCAAGAGGTACGTTGGAATCGCCTTTAAAGCACAGGAAGAGGGGCACAACTTCGACAATGACGCACTTGGCCAAAAAGGGCGTATGCGTTTTCTCCTGAATATATTCAGGAGAAAACGCATACGCCCTTTTTGGCCAAGCAAGCAAGCGGGCAATGCAAATCTGCACTACAAAGAAGTATCACTTCCCACCGGTCAAAAGGGATATCCACAAAATGTGTAAAAACCAGAAAGGCAAGACAGGCCCTGGAGAACAGGGAGCCTTGTTATGCTGATGGGCGGGATGTAAATTGCCAACTGCCTCACTGGAGGAGTGCATTGCATTCCCTAAAACAAGTAAACAACAGAGCTACGTAGCCAAGGGCACTTCCAGTCTAGGGAATATACCTTGGGAAAACTGAAAATCAATAAGACAGAGCCACACCCAAATTTAGGGCTGCACTGCTTACAAGAACCTCAACTTGGGTACACCTTAAATATCCCAGGAAATATAAAAATGGTTCAAAAAACTGTGGTATTTATGTACGATGGAATATCCCTCAGCCATGAAATCAATGTCATAAGTCTAGGAGCAGCAAAGTGAGTGGATTCAGGTACGATGATTCTAAGTGAAATAAGTCACACAGAAAAAGAAACTTATCATAAGATATCACTTATGAAGATCCTGTAAACATGGCTACACATGAACTGAGTTAGGAAAGAGAACAGAGTCTCACATTTAGAAAACACTCTTATGCCTGCTTAAAGGGAAAGGAGAGGTGGTGTGATGCATAAAACCAGAGTTTGATATAAGCACAGGTACCATTTCAAAAACCAACAGTGGAATAGACAAGACCTACACGTTCCTCAGTGAAAGGGACTCAAAACCCCATATTCCCCGCAGAGGAATAGATCTGACTAGTAAGAATCTTAAAACCTATGTATTGATACGTCTCTGTAAGGGAATCAAGTGTGTCTAGACTGGCATAAACATGGCAGCAAGAATCACCTCAAACCCACTATAAAAAGGAATTTCAAAAACAAAACCAAAAAACAGGGAAATTCTTTACATTTCCTTCAGGGTCTCTGATGAAACCTGGAATGACCCTATCTACAATGACAGCTGGATGTGGCATAAGGCTGGACACTTGGGACTGAGAGGATTGGTGAGATTGGGTGAGCAAATGCAGACCCTTTAAAGCAAAAATGCATGGCCCCCATTCCATGGGTCCCAACTCTCCATGTTGAAGGGAATATTACTACAGCTATAACATGTACGGGAAACCTAGAGAATGGACACACTGTGAATCCAAAAGGTTTCTATAACTCAACGAGTAGTCCCTCTCCTGGTGCTCCGGTTTGACTTTCCAACTGCTTTACTATCAATCTCCCAACTTGGAGAGACAACCCCTTTAACCTCCTGGTTCGCACAGGTTGCCAATTTGGCAGAGGATGGAAGGGAGAGGGAGAACCAATGAGAGAGTAGCTGTTAGACATTTGGACGGGCACAAGTAACTCTAATTCCCCGGCAGGAAGAAGAATTAACCAGAGTCTCAGCCAACCACCGGGAACCAGTATAGGTCCTGAACCAAAATTTTGGACTTGCGTACAGCTCACAAAAAACGAGTTGAAAAATGGAGCTCAGGGGCACAGCAATTCACAAACTGGCAGAATAATAAAGGACAACTGTCGTCCAAAAATTTGTTGAGGGAAGGCAACGAGGCCGACATGAAAGCGAGGCAGAATAGCAGGAAACAGATTTAAAGAGGTACGTTTGAATCGCCTTTAAAGCACAGGAAGAGGGGCACAACTTCGACAATGACGCACTTGGCCAAAATGGTCATATGCATTTTCTCCTGAATATATTCAGGAGAAAACGCATACGCCCTTTTTGGCCAAGCAAGCAAGCGGACAATGCAAATCTGCACTACAAAGAAGTATCACTTCCCACCGGTCCAAAGGGACATCCACAAAATGTGTAAAAACCAGAAAGGCAAGACAGGCCCTGGAGAACAGGGAGCCTTGTTATGCTGATGGGCGGGATGTAAATTGCCAACTGCCTCACTGGAGTAGAGCATTGCGTTCCCTAAAACAAGTAAACAACAGAGCTACAGAGCCAAGGGCACTTCCAGTCTAGGGAATATACCTTGGGAAAACTGAAAATCAATAAGACAGAGCCACCCCCAAATTTAGGGCTGCACTGCTTACAAGAACCTCAACTTGGGTACACCTTAAATATCCCAGGAAATATAAAATTGGTTCAAAAAACTGTGGTATTTATGTACGATGGAATATCCCTGAGCCATGAAATCAATGTCATAAGATCAGCAGCAGCAAAGTGAGTGGATTCAGGTACGATGATTCAAAGTGAAATAAGTCACACAGAAAAAGAAACTTATCATAAGATATCACTTATGAAGATCCTGTAAACATGGGTACACATGAACTGAGTTAGGAAAGAGAACAGTCTCACATTTAGAAAACACTCTTATGCCTGCTTAAGGGGAAAGGAGAGGTGGGGTGATGCATAAAACCAGAGTTTGATATAAGCACATGTACCATTTCTAAAACCAACTGTGGAATAGACAAGACCTACACCTTCCTCAGTGAAAGGGACTCAAAACCCCATATTTCCCGCAGAGGAATAGATCTGACTAGTAATAATCTTAAAACCTATGTATTGATATGTCTCTGTAAGGGAATCAAGTGTGTCTAGACTGGCATAAACATGGCAGCGAGAATCAGCTCAAACCCACTATAAAAAGGAATTTCAAAACAAAACCAAAAAACAGGGAAATTCTTTACATTTCCTTCAGGGTCTCTGATGAAACCTGGAATGACCCTATCTACAATGACAGCTGGATGTGGCATAAGGCTGGACACTTGGGACTGAGAGGATTGGTGAGATTGGGTGAGCAAATGCAGACCCTTTAAAGCAAAAATGCATGGCCCCCATTCCATGGGTCCCAACTCTCCATGTTGAAGGGAATATTACTACAGCTATAACATGTACGGGAAACCTAGAGAATGGACACACAGTGAATACAAAAGGTTTCTAAAACTCAACGAGTAGTCCCTCTCCTGGTGCTCCGGTTTGACTTTCCAACTGCTTTACTATCCATCTCCCAACTTGGAGAGACAACCCCTTTAACCGACTGGTTCGCACAGGTTGCCAATTTGCAGAGGATGGAAGGGAAGAGGGAGAACCAATGAGAGAGTAGCTGTTAGACATGTGGACGGGCACATGTCACTCTAATTCCCCGGCAGGAAGAAGAATTAACCAGAGTCTCAGCCACCCACCGGGAGCCAGTATAGGTCCTGAACCAAAATTTTGGACTTGCGTACAACTCACAAAAAACGAGTTGAAAAATGGAGCTCAGGGTCATAGCAATTCACAAACAGGCAGAGTAATAAAGGACAACTGTCGTCCAAAAATTTGTTGAGGGAAGGCAACGAGGCGGACTTGAAAGCTAGGCAGAATAGCAGGAAACAGATTTCAAGAGGTACGTTGGAATCGCCTTTAAAGCACAGGAAGAGGGGCACAACTTCGACAATGACGCACTTGGCCAAAATGGTCATATGCATTTTCTCCTGAATATATTCAGGAGAAAACGCATACGCCCTTTTTGGCCAAGCAAGCAAGCGGGCAATGCAAATCTGAACTACAGAGAAGTATCACTTCCCACCGGTCAAAAGGGACATCCACAAAATGTGTAAAAACCAGAAAGGCAAGACAGGCCCTGGAGAACATGGAGCCTTGTTATGCTGATGGGCGGGATGTAAATTGCCAACTGCCTCACTGGAGGAGTGCATTGCGTTCCCTAAAAGAAGTAATCAACAGAGAAACAGAGCCAAGGGCACTTCCAGTCTAGGGAATATACCTTGAGAAAACTGAAAATCAATAAGACAGAGCCACCCCCAAATTTAGGGCTGCACTGCTTACAAGAACCTCAACTTGGGTACACCTTAAATATCCCAGGAAATATAAAAATGGTTCAAAAAGGTGTGGTATTTATGTACGATGGAATATCCCTCAGCCATGAAATCAATGTCATAAGACCAGCAGCAGCAAAGTGAGTGGATTCAGGTACGATGATTCTAAGTGAAATAAGTCACACAGAAAAAGAAACTTATCATAAGATATCACTTATGAAGATCCTGTAAACATGGCTACACATGAACTGAGTTAGGAAAGAGAACAGAGTCTCACATTTAGAAAACAACCTTATGCCTGCTTAAGGGGAAAGGAGAGGTGGGGAGATGCATAAAACCAGAGTTTGATATAAGCACAGGTACCATTTCTAAAACCAAATGTGGAATAGACAAGACCTACACCTTCCTCAGTGAAAGGGACTCAAAACCCCATATTTACTGCAGAGGAATAGATCTGACTAGTAAGAATCTTAAAACCTATGTATTGATATGTCTCTGTAAGGGAATCAAGTGTGTCTAGACTGGCATAAACATGGCAGCGAGAATAAGCTCAATCCCACTATAAAAAGGAATTTCAAAAACAAAACGAAAAATAGGGAAATTCTTTACATTTCCTTCAGGGTCTCTGATGAAACCTGGAATGACCCTATCTAAAATGACAGCTGGATGTGGCATAAGGCTGGACACTTCGGACTGAGAGGATTGGTGAGATTGGGTGAGCAAATGAAGACCCTTTAAAGCAAAAATGCATGGCCCCCATTCCATGGGTCCCAACTCTCCATGTTGAAGTGAATATTACTACAGCTATAACATGTACGGGAAACCTAGAGAATGGACACACTGTGAATACAAAAGGTTTCTAAAACTCAACGAGTAGTCCCTCTCCTCGTGCTCCGGTTTGACTTTCCAACAGCTTTACTATCAATCTCCCAACTTGGAGAGACAACCCATTTAACCTCCTGGTTCGCACAGGTTGCCAATTTGGCAGAGGATGGAAGGGAAGAGGGAGAACCAATGAGAGAGTAGCTGTTAGACATTTGGACGGGCACATGCCACTCTAATACCCCGGCAGGAAGAAGAATTAACCAGAGTCTCAGCCAACAACCGGGAACCAGTATAGGTCCTGAACCAAAATTTTGGACTTGCATACAGCTCACAAAAAACGAATTGAAAAATGGAGCTCAGGAGCACAGCAATTCACAAACTGGCAGAGTGATAAACGACAACTATCGTCCAAAAATCTGTTGAGGGAAGGCAACGAGGCGGACTTGAAAGCGAGGCAGAATAGCAGGAAACAGATTTCAAGAGGTACGTTGGAATCGTCTTTAAAGCACAGGAAGAGGTGCTCAACTTGACAATGACGCACTCGGCCAAAAAGGGCGTAAGCGTTTTCTCCTGAATATATTCAGGAGAAAACGCATACGCCCTTTTTGGCCAAGCAAGCAAGCGGGCAATGCAAATTGCACTACAAAGAAGTATCACTTCCCACCGGTCCAAAGGGACATCCACAAAATGTGTAAAAACCAGAAAGGCAAGACAGGCACTGGAGAACAGGGAGCCTTGTTAGGCTGATGGGCGGGATGTAAATTGCCAAGTGCCTCACTGGAGGAGTGCATTGCGTTCCCTAAAACAAGTAAACAACAGAGCTACGTAGCCAAGGGCACTTCCAGTCTACGGAATATACCTTGGGAAAACTGAAAATCAATAAGACAGAGCCACCCCCAAATTTAGGGCTGCACTGCGTACAAGAACCTCAACTTGGGTACACCTTAAATATCCCAGGAAATATAAAATTGGTTGAAAAAACTGTGGAATTTATGTACGATGGAATATCCCTCAGCCATGAAATCAATGTCATAAGACCAGGAGCAGCAAAGTGAGTGGATTCAGGTACGATGATTCTAAGTGAAATAAGTCACACAGAAAAAGAAACTTATCATAAGATATCACTTATGAAGATCCTGTAAACATGGTTACACATGAACTGAGTTAGGAATGTGAACAGTGTCTCACATTTAGAAAACACTCTTATGCCTGCTTAAGGGGAAAGGAGAGGTGGGGTGATGCATAAAACCAGAGTTTGATATAAGCACATGTACCATTTCTAAAACCAACTGTGGAATAGACAAGACCTACACCTTCCTCAGTGAAAGGGACTCAAAACCCCATATTTCCCGCAGAGGAATAGATCTGACTAGTAGGAATCTTAAAACCTATGTATTGATATGTCTCTGTAAGGGAATCAAGTGTGTCTAGACTGGCATAAACATGGCAGCGAGAATCAGCTCAAACCCAGTATAAAAAGGAATTTCAAAACAAAACCAAAAAACAGCGAAATTCTTTACATTTCCTTCAGGGTCTCTGATGAAACCTGGAATGACCCTATCTACAATGACAGCTGGATGTGGCATAAGGCTGGACACTTCGGACTGAGAGGATTGGTGAGATTGGGTGAGCAAATGCAGACCCTTTAAAGCAAAAATGCATGGCCCCCATTCCATGGGTCCCAACTCTCCATGTTGAAGGGAATATTACTACAGCTATAACATGTATGGGAAACCTAGAGAATGGACACACTGTGAATACAAATGGTTTCTAAAACTCAACGAGTAGTCCCTCTCCTGGTGCTCCGGTTTGACTTTCCAACTGCTTTACTATCAATCTCCCAACTTGGAGAGACAACCCCTTTAACCTCCTGGTTCGCACAGTTTGCCAATTTGGCAGAGGATGGAAGGGAAGAGGGAGAACCAATGAGAGAGTAGCTGTTAGGCATATGGACGGGCACATGTCACTCTAATTTCCCGGCAGGAAGAAGAATTAACCAGAGTCTCAGCCACGCACCGGGAACCAGTATAGGTCCTGAACCAAAATTTTGGAATTGTGTACAGCTCACAAAAAACGAGTTGAAAAATGGAGCTCAGGGGCACAGCTATTCACAAACTGCCAGAGTAATAAAGGACAACTGTCGTCCAAAAATGTGTTGAGGGAAGGCAACGAGGCGGACTTGAAAGCGAGGCAGAATAGCAGGAAACAGATTTCAACAGGTACGTTGGAATCGCCTTTAAAGCACAGAAGAGGGGCACAACTTCGACAATGACGCACTTGGCCAAAAAGGGCGTATGCGTTTTCTCCTGAATATATTCAGGAGAAAACGCATACGCCCTTTTTGGCCAAGCAAGCAAGCGGGCAATGCAAATCTGCACTACAAAGAAGTATCACTTCCCAGCGGGCCAAAGGGACATCCACAAAATGTGTAAAAATCAGAAAGGCAAGACAGGCCGTGGAGAACAGGGCGCCTTGTTATGCTGATGGGCGGGATGTAAATTGCCAACTGCCTCACTGGAGGAGTGCATTGCGTTCCCTAAAACAAGTAAACAACAGAGCTACAGAGCCAAGGGCACTTCCAGTCTAGGGAATATACCTTGGGAAAACTGAAAATCAATAAGAGAGAACAACCCCCAAATTTTGGGCTGCACTGCTTACAAGAACCTCAACTTGGGTACACCTTAAATATCCCAGGAAATATAAAAATGGTTCAAAAATCTGTGGTATTTATGTACGATGGAATATCCCTCAGCCATGAAATCAATGCCATAAGACCAGGAGCAGCAAAGTGAGTGGATTCAGGTACGATGATTCTAAGTGAAATAAGTCACACAGAAAAAGAAACTTATCATAAGATATCACTTATGAAGATCCTGTAAACATGGCTACACATGAACTGAGTTAGGAAAGAGAACAGAGTCTCACATTTAGTAAACACTCTTATGCCTGCTTAAGGGGAAAGGAGAGGTGGGGAGATGCATAAAACCAGAGTTTGATATAAGCACAGGTACCATTTCTAAAACCAAATGTGGAATAGACAAGACCTACACCTTCCTCAGTGAAAGGGACTCAAAACCCCATATTTACCGCAGAGGAATAGATCTGACTAGTAAGAATCTTAAAACCTATGTATTGATATTTCTCTGTAAGGGAATCAAGTGTGTCTAGACTGGCATAAACATGGCAGCGAGAATCAGCTCAATCCCACTATAAAAAGGAATTTCAAAAACAAAACGAAAAATAGGGAAATTCTTTTCATTTCCTTCAGGGTCTCTGATGAAACCTGGAATGACCCTATCTACAATGACAGCTGGATGTGGTATAAGGCTGGACACTTCGGACTGAGAGGATTGGTGAGATTGGGTGAGCAAATGCAGACCCTTTAAAACAAAAATGCATGGCCCCCATTCCATGGGTCCCAACTCTCCATGTTGAAGGGAATATTACTACAGCTATAACATGTACGGGAAACCTAGAGAATGGACACACTGTGAATACAAAAGGTTTCTAAAACTCAACGAGTAGTCCCTCTCCTGGTGCTCCGGTTTCACTTTCCAACTGCTTTACTATCAATCTCCCAACTTGGAGAGACAGCCCCTTTAACATCCTGGTTCGCACAGGTTGCCAATTTGGCAGAGGATGGAAGGGAAGAGGGAGAACCAATGAGAGAGTTACTGTTAGGCATTTGGACGGGCACATGTCACTCTAATTTCCCGGCAGGAAGAAGAATTAACCAGAGTCTCAGCCACCCACCGGGAACCAGTATAGGTCCTGAACCAAAATTTTGGACTTGCGTACAGCTCACAAAAAACGAGTTGGAAAATGGAGCTCAGGAGCACAGCAATTCACAAACTGGAAGAGTGATAAAGGACAACTATCGTCCAAAAATCTGTTGAGGGAAGGCAACGAGGCGGACTTGAAAGCGAGGCAGAATAGCAGGAAACAGATTTCAAGAGGTACGTTGGAATCGCCTTTAAAGCACAGGAAGAGGGGCACAACTTCGACAATGACGCACTTGGCCAAAAAGGGCGTAAGCGTTTTCTCCTGAATATATTCAGGAGAAAACGCATACGCCCTTTTTGGCCAAGCAAGCAAGCGGGCAATGCAAATTGCACTACAAAGCAGTATCACTTCCCACCGGTCAAAAGGGACATCCACAAAATGTGTAAAAACCAGAAAGGCAAGACAGGCACTGGAGAACAGGGAGCCTTGTTATGCTGATGGGCGGGATGTAAATTGCCAACTGCCTCACTGGAGGAGTGCATTGCGTTCCCTAAAACAAGTAAACAACAGAGCTACGTAGCGAAGGGCACTTCCAGTCTACGGAATATACCTTGGGAAAACTGAAAATCAATAAGACAGAGCCACCCCCAAATTTAGGGCTGCACTGCTTACAAGAACCTCAACTTGGGTACACCTTAAATATCCCAGGAAATATAAAATTGGTTCAAAAAACTGTGGTATTTATGTACGATGGAATATCCCTCAGCCATGAAATCAATGTCATAAGACCAGGAGCAGCAAAGTGAGTGGATTCAGGTACGATGATTCTAAGTGAAATAAGTCACACAGAAAAAGAAACTTATCATAAGATATCACTTATGAAGATCCTGTAAACATGGTTACACATGAACTGAGTTAGGAATGTGAACAGTGTCTCACATTTAGAAAACACTCTTATGCCTGCTTAAGGGGAAAGGAGAGGTGGGGTGATGCATAAAACCAGAGTTTGATATAAGCACAGGTACCATTTCTAAAACCAACTGTGGAATAGACAAGACCTACACCTTCCTCAGTGAAAGGGACTCAAAACCCCATATTTCCCGCAGAGGAATAGATCTGACTAGTAGGAATCTTAAAACCTATGTATTGATATGTCTCTGTAAGGGAATCAAGTGTGTCTAGACTGGCATAAACATGGCAGCGAGAATCAGCTCAAACCCAGTATAAAAAGGAATTTCAAAAACAAAACCAAAAAACAGCGAAATTCTTTACATTTCCTTCAGGGTCTCTGATGAAACCTGGAATGACCCTATCTACAATGACAGCTGGATGTGGCATAAGGCTGGACACTTGGGACTGAGAGGATTGGTGAGATTGGGTGAGCAAATGCAGACCCTTTAATGGAAAAATGCATGGCCCCCATTCCATGGGTCCCAACTCTCCATGTTGAAGGGAATATTACTACAGCTATAACATGTATGGGAAACCTAGAGAATGGACACACTGTGAATACAAAAGGTTTCTAAAACTCAACGAGTAGTCCCTCTCCTGGTGCTCCGGTTTGACTTTCCAACTGCTTTACTATCAATCTCCCAACTTGGAGAGACAACCCCTTTAACCTCCTGGTTCGCACAGTTTGCCAATTTGGCAGAGGATGGAAGGGAAGAGGGAGAACCAATGAGAGAGTAGCTGTTAGGCATATGGCCGGGCACATGTCACTCTAATTTCCCGGCAGGAAGAAGAATTAACCAGAGTCTCAGCCACGCACCGGGAACCAGTATAGGTCCTGAACCAAAATTTTGGAGTTGCGTACAGCTCACAAAAAACGATTTGAAAAATGGAGCTCAGGGGCACAGCAATTCACAAACTGGCAGAGTAATAAAGGACAAATGTCGTCCAAAAATTTGTTGAGGTAAGGCAACGAGGCCGTCTTGAAAGCGAGGCAGAATAGCAGGAAACAGATTTAAAGAGGTACCTTGGAATCGCCTTTAAAGCACAGGAAGAGGGGCACAACTTCGACAATGACGCACTTGCCAAAAAGGACGTATGCGTTTTCTCCTGAATATATTCAGGAGAAAACGCATACTTCTTTTGGCCAAGCAAGCAAGCGGACAATGCAAATCTGCACTACAAACAAGTATCACTTCCCACCGGTCAAAAGGGACATCCACAAAATGTGTAAAAACCAGAAAGGCAAGACAGGCCCTGGAGAACAGGGAGCCTTGTTATGCTGATGGGCGGGATGTAAATTGCCAACTGCCTCACTGGAGGAGTGCGTTGCGTTCCCTAAAACAAGTAAACAACAGAGCTACAGAGCCAAGGGCACTTCCAGTCTAGGGAATATACCTTGGGAAAACTGAAAATCAATAAGACAGAGCCACCCCCAAATTTAGGGCTGCACTGCTTACAAGAACCTCAACTTGGGTACACATTAAATATCCCAGGAAATATAAAAATGGTTCAAAAAAGTGTGGTATTTATGTCCGATGGAATATCCCTCAGCCATGAAATCAATGTCATAAGACCAAGAGCAGCAAAGTGAGTGGATTCAGGTACGATGATTCTAAGGGAAATAAGTCACACAGAAAAAGAAACTTATCATAAGATATCACTTATGAAGATCCCGTAAACATGGCTACACATGAACTGAGTTAGGAAAGAGAACAGAGTCTCACATTTAGAAAACACTCTTATGCCTGCTTAAGGGGAAAGGAGAGGTGGGGAGATGCATAAAACCAGAGTTTGATATAAGCACAGGTACCATTTCTAAAACCAACTGTGGAATAGACAATACCTACACCTTCCTCAGTGAAAGGGACTCAAAACCCCATATTTCCCGCAGAGGAATAGATTTGACTAGTAAGAATCTTAAAACCTATGTATTGATATGTCTCTGTAAGGGAATCAAGTGTGTCTAGACTGGCATAAACATGGCAGCGAGAATCAGCTCAATCCCACTATAAAAAGGAATTTCAAAAACAAAACCAAAAAACAGGGAAATTCTTTACATTTCCTTCAGGGTCTCTGATGAAACCTGGAATGACCCTATCTACAATGACAGCTGGATGTGGCATAAGGCTGGACACTTCGGACTGAGAGGATTGGTGAGATTGGGTGAGCAAATGCAGACCCTTTAAAGCAAAAATGCATGGCCCCCATTCCATGGGTCCCTACTCTCCATGTTGAAGGGAATATTACTACAGCTATAACATGTACGGGAAACCTAGAGAATGGACACACTGTGAATACAAATGGTTTCTAAAACTCAACGAGTATTCCCTCTCCTGGTGCTCCGGTTTGACTTTCCAACTGCTTTACTATCAATCTCCCAACTTGGAGAGACAACCCCTTTAACCTCCTGGTTCGCACAGGTTGCCAATTTGGCAGAGGATAGAAGAGAAGAGGGAGAACCAATGAGAGAGTAGCTGTTAGACATTTGGACGGGCACATGCCACTCTAATACACCAGCAGGAAGAAGAATTAACCAGAGTCTCAGCCAACAACCGGGAAACAGTATAGGTCCTGAACCAAAATTTTGGACTTGCGTACAGCTCACAAAACACGAATTGAAAAATGGAGCTCAGGAGCACAGCAATTCACAAACTGGCAGAGTAATAAAGGACAACTATCGTCCAAAAATCTGTTGAGGGAAGGCAACGAGGCGGACTTTAAAGCGAGGCAGAATAGCAGGAAACAGATTTCAAGAGGTACGTTGGAATCGCCTTTAAAGCACAGGAAGAGGGGCACAACTTCGACAATGACGCACTTGGCCAAAAAGGGCGTAAGCGTTTTCTCCTGAATATATTCAGGAGAAAACGCATACGCCCTTTTTGGCCAAGCAAGCAAGCGGGCAATGCAAATTGCACTACAAAGAAGTATCACTTCCCACCGGTCCAAAGGGACATCCACAAAATGTGTAAAAACCAGAAAGGCAAGACAGGCACTGGAGAACAGGGAGCCTTGTTATGCTGATGGGCGGGATGTAAATTGCCAACTGCCTCACTGGAGGAGTGCATTGCGTTCCCTAAAACAAGTAAACAACAGAGCTACAGAGCCAAGGGCACTTCCAGTCTAGGGAATATACCTTGGGAAAACTGAAAATCAATAAGACAGAGCCACCCCCAAATTTAGGGCTGCACTGCTTACAAGAACCTCAACTTGGGTACACCTTAAATATCCCAGGAAATATACAATTGGTTCAAAAAACTGTGGTATTTATGTACGATGGAATATCCCTCAGCCATGAAATCAATGTCATAAGACCAGGAGCAGCAAAGTGAGTGTATTCAGGTACCATGATTCTAAGTGAAATAAGTCACACAGAAAAAGAAACTTATCATAATATCACTTATGAAGATCCTGTAAACATGGTTACACATGAACTGAGTTAGGAAAGAGAACAGAGTCTCACATTTAGAAAACACTCATATGCCTGGTTAAGGGGAAAGGAGAGGTGGGGTGATGCATAAAACCAGAGTTTGATATAAGCACAGGTGCCATTTCCAAAACCAACTGTGGAATAGACAAGACCTACACCTTCCTCAGTGAAAGGGACTCAAAACCCCATATTTCCCGCAGAGAAATAGATCTGACTAGTAAGAATCTTAAAACCTATGTATTGATATGTCTCTGTAAGGGAATCAAGTGTGTCTAGACTGGCATAAACATGGCACCGAGAATGAGCTCAAACCCACTATAAAACGAATTTCAAAAACAAAACCAAAAAACAGGGAAGTTCTTTACATTTCCTTCAGGGTCTCTGATGAAACCTGGAATGACCCTATCTACAATGACAGCTGGATGTGGCATAAGGCTGGACACTTCGGACTGAGAGGATTGGTGAGATTGGGTGAGCAAATGCAGACCCTTTAAAGCAAAAATGCATGGCCCCCATTCCATGGGTCCCAACTCTCCATGTTGAAGGGAATATTACTACAGCTATAACATGTACGGGAAACCTAGAGAATGGACACACTGTGAATACAAAAGGTTTCTAAAACTCAACGAGTAGTCCCTCTCCTGGTGCTCCGGTTTGAATTTCCAACTGCTTTACTATCAATCTCCCAACTTGGAGAGACAACCCCTTTAACCTCCTGGTTCGCACAGGTTGCCAATTTGGCAGAGGATGGAAGGGAAGAGGGAGAACCAATGAGAGAGTAGCTGTTAGACATTTGGACGGGCACATGTCACTCTAATACCCCGGGAGGCAGAAGAATTAACCAGAGTCTCAGCCAACCACTGGGAACCAGTATAGGTCCTGAACCAAAATTTTGGACTTGCGTACAGCTCACAAAAAACGCGTTGAAAAATGGAGCTCAGGGGCACAGCAATTCACAAACTGGCAGAGTAATAAAGGACAACTGTCTTCCAAAAATCTGTTGAGGGAAGGCAACGAGGCGGACTTGAAAAGTAGGCAGAATAGCAGGAAACAGATTTCAAGAGGTACGTTGGAAACGCCTTTAAAGAATAGGAAGAGGGGCACAACTTTGACAATGACGCACTTGGCCAAAAAGGGCGTATGCATTTTCTCCTGAATATATTCAGTAGAAAACGCATACGCCCTTTTTGGCCAAGCAAGCAAGCGGGCAATGCAAATCGGCACTACAAAGAAGTATCAATTCCCACCGGTCAAAAGGGACCTCCACAAAATGTGTAAAGACCAGAAAGGCAAGACAGGCCCTGGAGAACAGGGAGCCATGTTATGCTGATGGGCTGGATGTAAATTGCCAACTGCCTCACTGGAGGAGTGCATTGTGTTCCCTAAAAGAAATAATCAACAGAGATACAGAACAAAGGGCACATCCAGTCTAGGGAATATACCTTGGGAAAACTTAAAATCAATAAGACAGAGCCACCCCCAAATTTAGGGCTGCACTGCTTACAAGAACCTCAACTTGGGTACACCTTAAATATCCCAGGAAATATAAAAATGGTTCAAAAAACTGTGGTATTTATGTACGATGGAATATCCTCAGCCATGAAATCAATGTCATAAGACCAGGAGCAGCAAAGTGAGTGGATTCAGGTACGATGATTCTAAGTGAAATAAGTCACACAGAAAAAGAAACTTATCATAAGATATCACTTATGAAGATCCTGTATACATGGCTACACATGAACTGAGTTAGGAAAGAGAACAGAGGCTCACATTTAGAAAACACTCTTATGCCTGCTTAAGGGGAAAGGAGAGGTGTGGTGATGCATAAAACCAGAGTTTGATATAAGCAGAGGTACCATTTCTAAAACCAACTGTGGAATAGACAAGACCTACACCTTCCTCAGTGAAAGGGACTCAAAACCCCATATTTCCCGCAGAGGAATAGGTCTGACTAGTAAGAATCTTAAAACCTATGTATTGATATGTCTCTGTAAGGGAATCAAGTGTGTCTAGACTGGCATAAACATGGCAGCGAGAATCAGCTCAAACCCACTATAAAAAGGAATTTCAAAAACAAAAGCAAAAAACAGGGAAATTCTTTACATTTCCTTCAGGGTCTCTGATGAAACCTGGAATGACACTATCTACAATGACAGGTGGATGTGGCATAAGGCTGGACACTTGGGACTGAGTTGATTGGTGAGATTGGGTGAGCAAATGCAGACCCTTTAAAGCAAAAATGCATTGCCCCCATTCCACGGGTGCCAACTCTCCATGTTGAAGGGAATATTACTACAGCTATAACATGTATGGGAAACCTAGAGAATTGACACACTGTGAATACAAAAGGTTTCTAAAACTTAACGAGTAGTCCCTCTCCTGGTGCTCCGGTTTGACTTTCCAACTTCTTTACTATCAATCTCCCAACTTGGAGAGACAACCCCTTTAACCTCCTGGTTCGCACAGGTTGCCAATTTGGCAGAGGATGGAAGGGAACAGGGAGAACCAATGAGAGAGTAGCTGTTAGACATTTGGACGGGCACATGTCACACTAATTCCACGGCAGGAAGAAGAATTAACCAGAGTCTCAGCCAACCACCGGGAAACAGTATAGGTCCTGAACCAAAATTTTGGACTTGCGTACAGCTCACAAATAACGAGTTGAAAAATGGAGCACAGGGGCACAGCAATTCACAAACTGGCAGAGTAATAAAGGACAACTATCGTCCAAAAATCTGTTGAGGGAAGGCAACGAGGCGGACTTGAAAGAAAGGCAGAATAGCAGGAAACAGATTTCAAGAGGTATGTTGGAATCGCTTTTAAAGCACAGGATGAGGGGCACAACTTTGACAATGACGCACTTGGCCAAAAAGGGCGTATGCGTTTTCTCCTGAATATATTCAGGAGAAAACGCATACGCCGTTTTTGGCCAAGCAAGCAAGCGGGCAATGCAACTCTGCACTACAAAGAAGTATCAATACCCACAGGTCAAAAGGGACATCCACGAAATGTGTAAAAACCAGAAAGGGAAGACAGGCCCTGGAGAACAGGGAGCCTTGTTATGCTGATGGGCGGGATGTTAATTGCCAACTGCCTCACTGGAGGAGTGCATTGCGTTCCCTAAAACAAGTAAACAACAGAGCTACAGAGCCAAGGGCACTTCCAGTCTAGGGAATATACCTGGGGAAAACTGAAAATCAATAAGACAGTGCCTCCCCCAAATTTAGGGCTGCACTGCTTACAAGAACCTCAACATGGGTACAACTTAAATATCCCAGGAAATATAAAAATGGTTCAAAAAAATGTGATATTTATTTACGATGGAATATCCCTCAGCCATGAAATCAATGTCATAAGACCAGGAGCAGCAAACTGAGTGGATACAGGTACGATGATTCTAAGTGAAATAAGTCACACAGAAAAAGAAACTTATCATAAGATATCACTTATGAAGATCCTGTAAACATGGCTACACATGAACTGAGTTAGGAAAGAGAACAGAGTCTCACATTTAGAAAACACTCTTATGCCTGCTTAAGGGGAAAGGAGAGGTGGGGTGATGCATAAACCAGAGTTTGATATAAGCACAGGTACCATTTCTAAAACCAACTGTGGAATAGACAAGACCTACACCTTCCTCTGTGAAAGGGTCTCAAATCCCCATATTTCCCGCAGAGGAATAGATCTGGCAAGTAAGAATCTTAAAACCTATGTATTGATATGTCCCTGTAAGGGAATCAAGTGTGTCTAGACTGGCATAAACATGGCATCGAGAATCAGCTCAAACCCACTATAAAAAGGAATTTCAAAAACAAAACCAAAAAACAGGGAAATTCTTTACATTTCCTTCAGGGTCTCTGATGAAACCTGGAATGACCCTATCTACAATGACAGCTGGGTGTGGCATAAGGCTGGACACTTGGGACTGAGAGGATTGGTGAGATTGTGTGAGCAAATGCAGACCCTTTAAAGCAAAAATGCATGGCCCCCATTCCCTGGGTGCCAACTCTCCATGTTGAAAGGAATATTACTACAGCTATAACATGTACGGGAAACCTAGAGAATGGACACACTGTGAATACAAATGGTTTCTAAAACTCAACGAGTAGTCCCTCTCCTGCTGCTCCCGTTTGACTTTCCAACTGCTTTACTATCAATCTCCCAACTTGGAGAGACAACCCCTTTAACCTCCTGGTTCGCACAGGTTGCCAATTTGGCAGAGGATGGAAGGGAAGAGGGAGAACCAATGAGAGAGTAGCTGTTAGACATTTGGACGGGCACATGCCACTCTAATACCCCGGCAGGAAGAAGAATTAACCAGAGTCTCAGCCAACAACCGGGAACCAGTATAGGTCCTGAACCAAAATTTTGGACTTGCATACAGCTCACAAAAAACGAATTGAAAAATGGAGCTCAGGAGCACAGCAATTCACAAACTGGCAGAGTGATAAACGACAACTATCGTCCAAAAATCTGTTGAGGGAAGGCAACGAGGCGGACTTGAAAGCGAGGCAGAATAGCAGGAAACAGATTTCAAGAGGTACGTTGGAATCGTCTTTAAAGCACAGGAAGAGGGGCTCAACTTGACAATGACGCACTCGGCCAAAAAGGGCGTAAGCGTTTTCTCCTGAATATATTCAGGAGAAAACGCATACGCCCTTTTTGGCCAAGCAAGCAAGCGGGCAATGCAAATTGCACTACAAAGAAGTATCACTTCCCACCGGTCCAAAGGGACATCCACAAAATGTGTAAAAACCAGAAAGGCAAGACAGGCACTGGAGAACAGGGAGCCTTGTTAGGCTGATGGGCGGGATGTAAATTGCCAACTGCCTCACTGGAGGAGTGCATTGCGTTCCCTAAAACAAGTAAACAACAGAGCTACGTAGCCAAGGGCACTTCCAGTCTACGGAATATACCTTGGGAAAACTGAAAATCAATAAGACAGAGCCACCCCCAAATTTAGGGCTGCACTGCGTACAAGAACCTCAACTTGGGTACACCTTAAATATCCCAGGAAATATAAAATTGGTTGAAAAAACTGTGGAATTTATGTACGATGGAATATCCCTCAGCCATGAAATCAATGTCATAAGACCAGGAGCAGCAAAGTGAGTGGATTCAGGTACGATGATTCTAAGTGAAATAAGTCACACAGAAAAAGAAACTTATCATAAGATATCACTTATGAAGATCCTGTAAACATGGTTACACATGAACTGAGTTAGGAATGTGAACAGTGTCTCACATTTAGAAAACACTCTTATGCCTGCTTAAGGGGAAAGGAGAGGTGGGGTGATGCATAAAACCAGAGTTTGATATAAGCACATGTACCATTTCTAAAACCAACTGTGGAATAGACAAGACCTACACCTTCCTCAGTGAAAGGGACTCAAAACCCCATATTTCCCGCAGAGGAATAGATCTGACTAGTAGGAATCTTAAAACCTATGTATTGATATGTCTCTGTAAGGGAATCAAGTGTGTCTAGACTGGCATAAACATGGCAGCGAGAATCAGCTCAAACCCAGTATAAAAAGGAATTTCAAAACAAAACCAAAAAACAGCGAAATTCTTTACATTTCCTTCAGGGTCTCTGATGAAACCTGGAATGACCCTATCTACAATGACAGCTGGATGTGGCATAAGGCTGGACACTTGGGACTGAGAGGATTGGTGAGATTGGGTGAGCAAATGCAGACCCTTTAAAGCAAAAATGCATGGCCCCCATTCCATGGGTCCCAACTCTCCATGTTGAAGGGAATATTACTACAGCTATAACATGTATGGGAAACCTAGAGAATGGACACACTGTGAATACAAATGGTTTCTAAAACTCAACGAGTAGTCCCTCTCCTGGTGCTCCGGTTTGACTTTCCAACTGCTTTACTATCAATCTCCCAACTTGGAGAGACAACCCCTTTAACCTCCTGGTTCGCACAGTTTGCCAATTTGGCAGAGGATGGAAGGGAAGAGGGAGAACCAATGAGAGAGTAGCTGTTAGGCATATGGACGGGCACATGTCACTCTAATTTCCCGGCAGGAAGAAGAATTAACCAGAGTCTCAGCCACGCACCGGGAACCAGTATAGGTCCTGAACCAAAATTTTGGAATTGTGTACAGCTCACAAAAAACGAGTTGAAAAATGGAGCTCAGGGGCACAGCTATTCACAAACTGGCAGAGTAATAAAGGACAACTGTCGTCCAAAAATGTGTTGAGAGAAGGCAACGAGGCGGACTTGAAAGCGAGGCAGAATAGCAGGAAACAGATTTCAACAGGTACGTTGGAATCGCCTTTAAAGCACAGAAGAGGGGCACAACTTCGACAATGACGCACTTGGCCAAAAAGGGCGTATGCCTTTTCTCCTGAATATATTCAGGAGAAAACGCATACGCCCTTTTTGGCCAAGCAAGCAAGCGGGCAATGCAAATCTGCACTACAAAGAAGTATCACTTCCCAGCGGGCCAAAGGGACATCCACAAAATGTGTAAAAACCAGAAAGGCAAGACAGGCACTGGAGAACAGGGAGCCTTGTTATGCTGATGGGCGGGATGTAAATTGCCAACTGCCTCACTGGAGGAGTGCATTGCGTTCCCTAAAACAAGTAAACAACAGAGCTACAGAGCCAAGGGCACTTCCAGTCTAGGGAATATACCTTGGGAAAACTGAAAATCAATAAGAGAGAACAACCCCCAAATTTTGGGCTGCACTGCTTACAAGAACCTCAACTTGGGTACACCTTAAATATCCCAGGAAATATAAAAATGGTTCAAAAATCTGTGGTATTTATGTACGATGGAATATCCCTCAGCCATGAAATCAATGCCATAAGACCAGGAGCAGCAAAGTGAGTGGATTCAGGTACGATGATTCTAAGTGAAATAAGTCACACAGAAAAAGAAACTTATCATAAGATATCAATTATGAAGATCCTGTAAACATGGCTACACATGAACTGAGTTAGGAAAGAGAACAGAGTCTCACATTTAGTAAACACTCTTATGCCTGCTTAAGGGGAAAGGAGAGGTGGGGAGATGCATAAAACCAGAGTTTGATATAAGCACAGGTACCATTTCTAAAACCAAATGTGGAATAGACAAGACCTACACCTTCCTCAGTGAAAGGGACTCAAAACCCCATATTTACCGCAGAGGAATAGATCTGACTAGTAAGAATCTTAAAACCTATGTATTGATATTTCTCTGTAAGGGAATCAAGTGTGTCTAGACTGGCATAAACATGGCAGCGAGAATCAGCTCAATCCCACTATAAAAAGGAATTTCAAAAACAAAACGAAAAATAGGGAAATTCTTTACATTTCCTTCAGGGTCTCTGATGAAACCTGGAATGACCCTATCTACAATGACAGCTGGATGTGGCATAAGGCTGGACACTTGGGACTGAGAGGATTGGTGAGATTGGGTGAGCAAATGCAGACCCTTTAAAGCAAAAATGCATGGCCCCCATTCCATGGGTCCCAACTCTCCATGTTGAGGGGAATATTACTACAGCTATAACATGTACGGGAAACCTAGAGAATGGACACACTGTGAATACAAAAGGTTTCTAAAACTCAACGAGTAGTCCCTCTCCTGGTGCTCCGGTTTGACTTTCCAACTGCTTTACTATCAATCTCCCAACTTGGAGAGACAACCCCTTTAACCTCCTCTTTCGCACAGGTTGCCAATTTGGCAGAGGATGGAAGGGAAGAGGGAGAACCAATGAGAGAGTAGCTGTTAGACATTTGGACGGGCACATGCCACTCTAATACCCCGGCAGGAAGAAGAATTAACCAGAGTCTCAGCCAACAACCGGGAACCAGTATTGGTCCTGAACCAAAATTTTGGACTTGCGTACAGCTCACAAAAAACGAATTGAAAAAATGGAGCTCAGGAGCACAGCAATTCACAAACTGGCAGAGTGATAAAGGACAACTATCGTCCAAAAATCTGTTGAGGGAAGGCAACGAGGCGGACTTGAAGGCGAGGCAGAATAGCAGGAAACAGATTTCAACAGGTACGTTGGAATCGCCTTTAAAGCACAGAAGAGGGGCACAACTTCGACAATGACGCACTTGGCCAAAAAGGGCATATGCGTTTTCTCCTGAATATATTCAGGAGAAAACGCATACGCCCTTTTTGGCCAAGCAAGCAAGCGGGCAATGCAAATCTGCACTACAAAGAAGTATCACTTCCCAGCGGGCCAAAGGGACATCCACAAAATGTGTAAAAATCAGAAAGGCAAGACAGGCCGTGGAGAACAGGGAGCCTTGTTATGCTGATGGGCGGGATGTAAATTGCCAACTGCCTCACTGGAGGAGTGCATTGCGTTCCCTAAAACAAGTAAACAACAGAGCTACAGAGCCAAGGGCACTTCCAGTCTAGGGAATATACCTTGGGAAAACTGAAAATCAATAAGAGAGAACAACCCACAAATTTTGGGCTGCACTGCTTACAAGAACCTCAACTTGGGTACACCTTAAATATCCCAGGAAATATAAAAATGGTTCAAAAATCTGTGGTATTTATGTACGATGGAATATCCCTCAGCCAAGAAATCAATGCCATAAGACCAGGAGCAGCAAAGTGAGTGGATTCAGGTACGATGATTCTAAGTGAAATAAGTCACACAGAAAAAGAAACTTATCATAAGATATGACTTATGAAGATCCTGTAAACATGGCTACACATGAACTGAGTTAGGAAAGAGAACAGAGTCTCACATTTAGTAAACACTCTTATGCCTGCTTAAGGGGAAAGGAGAGGTGGGGAGATGCATAAAACCAGAGTTTGATATAAGAACAGGTACCATTTCTAAAACCAAATGTGGAATAGACAAGACCTACACCTTCCTCAGTGAAAGGGACTCAAAACCCCATATTTACCGCAGAGGAATAGATCTGACTAGTAAGAATCTTAAAACCTATGTATTGATATTTCTCTGTAAGGGAATCAAGTGTGTCTAGACTGGCATAAACATGGCAGCGAGAATCAGCTCAATCCCACTATAAAAAGGAATTTCAAAAACAAAACGAAAAATAGGGAAATTCGTTACATTTCCTTCAGGGTCTCTGATGAAACCTGGAATGACCCTATCTACAATGACAGCTGGATGTGGCATAAGGCTGGACACTTCGGACTGAGAGGATTGGTGAGATTGGGTGAGCACATGCAGACCATTTAAAGCAAAAATGCATGGCCCCCATTCCATGGGTCCCAACTCTCCATGTTGAAGGGAATATTACTACAGCTATAACATGTACGGGAAACCTAGAGAATGGACACACTGTGAATACAAAAGGTTTCTAAAACTCAACGAGTAGTCCCTCTCCTGGTGCTCCGGTTTGACTTTCCAACTGCTTTACTATCAATCTCCCAACTTCGAGAGACAGCCCCTTTAACACCCTGGTTCGCACAGGTTGCCAATTTGGCAGAGGATGGAAGGGAAGAGGGAGAACCAATGAGAGAGTTACTGTTAGGCATTTGGACGGGCACATGTCACTCTAATTTCCCGGCAGGAAGGAGAATTAACCAGAGTCTCAGCCACCCACCGGGAACCAGTATAGGTCCTGAACCAAAATTTTGGACTTGCGTACAGCTCACAAAAAACGAGTTGGAAAATGGAGCTCAGGAGCACAGCAATTCACAAACTGGAAGAGTGATAAAGGACAACTATCGTCCAAAAATCTGTTGAGGGAAGGCAACGAGGCGGACTTGAAAGCGAGGCAGAATAGCAGGAAACAGATTTCAAGAGGTACGTTGGAATCGCCTTTAAAGCACAGGAAGAGGGGCACAACTTCGACAATGACGCACTTGGCCAAAAAGGGCGTAAGCGTTTTCTCCTGAATATATTCAGGAGAAAACGCATACGCCCTTTTTGGCCAAGCAAGCAAGCGGGCAATGCAAATTGCACTACAAAGAAGTATCACTTCCCACCGGTCAAAAGGGACATCCACAAAATGTGTAAAAACCAGAAAGGCAAGACAGGCACTGGAGAACAGGGAGCCTTGTTATGCTGATGGGCGGGATGTAAATTGCCAACTGCCTCACTGGAGGAGTGCATTGCGTTCCCTAAAACAAGTAAACAACAGAGCTACGTAGCCAAGGGCACTTCCAGTCTACGGAATATACCTTGGGAAAACTGAAAATCAATAAGACAGAGCCACCCCCAAATTTAGGGCTGCACTGCTTACAAGAACCTCAACTTGGGTACACCTTAAATATCCCAGGAAATATAAAATTGGTTCAAAAAACTGTGGTATTTATGTACGATGGAATATCCCTCAGCCATGAAATCAATGTCATAAGACCAGGAGCAGCAAAGTGAGTGGATTCAGGTACGATGATTCTAAGTGAAATAAGTCACACAGAAAAAGAAACTTATCATAAGATATCACTTATGAAGATCCTGTAAACATGGTTACACATGAACTGAGTTAGGAATGTGAACAGTGTCTCACATTTAGAAAACACTCTTATGCCTGCTTAAGGGGAAAGGAGAGGTGGGGTGATGCATAAAACCAGAGTTTGATATAAGCACAGGTACCATTTCTAAAACCAACTGTGGAATAGACAAGACCTACACCTTCCTCAGTGAAAGGGACTCAAAACCCCATATTTCCCGCAGAGGAATAGATCTGACTAGTAGGAATCTTAAAACCTATGTATTGATATGTCTCTGTAAGGGAATCAAGTGTGTCTAGACTGGCATAAACATGGCAGCGAGAATCAGCTCAAACCCAGTATAAAAAGGAATTTCAAAAACAAAACCAAAAAACAGCGAAATTCTTTACATTTCCTTCAGGGTCTCTGATGAAACCTGGAATGACCCTATCTACAATGACAGCTGGATGTGGCATAAGGCTGGACACTTGGGACTGAGAGGATTGGTGAGATTGGGTGAGCAAATGCAGACCCTTTAATGGAAAAATGCATGGCCCCCATTCCATGGGTCCCAACTCTCCATGTTGAAGGGAATATTACTACAGCTATAACATGTATGGGAAACCTAGAGAATGGACACACTGTGAATACAAATGGTTTCTAAAACTCAACGAGTAGTCCCTCTCCTGGTGCTCCGGTTTGACTTTCCAACTGCTTTACTATCAATCTCCCAACTTGGAGAGACAACCCCTTTAACCTCCTGGTTCGCACAGTTTGCCAATTTGGCAGAGGATGGAAGGGAAGAGGGAGAACCAATGAGAGAGTAGCTGTTAGGCATATGGCCGGGCACATGTCACTCTAATTTCCCGGCAGGAAGAAGAATTAACCAGAGTCTCAGCCACGCACCGGGAACCAGTATAGGTCCTGAACCAAAATTTTGGAATTGCGTACAGCTCACAAAAAACGATTTGAAAAATGGAGCTCAGGGGCACAGCAATTCACAAACTGGCAGAGTAATAAAGGACAAATGTCGTCCAAAAATTTGTTGAGGTAAGGCAACGAGGCCGTCTTGAAAGCGAGGCAGAATAGCAGGAAACAGATTTAAAGAGGTACCTTGGAATCGCCTTTAAAGCACAGGAAGAGGGGCACAACTTCGACAATGACGCATTTGCCAAAAAGGACGTATGCGTTTTCTCCTGAATATATTCAGGAGAAAACGCATACTTCTTTTGGCCAAGCAAGCAAGCGGACAATGCAAATCTGCACTACAAAAAAGTATCACTTCCCACCGGTCTAAAGGGACATCCACAAAATGTGTAAAAACCAGAAAGGCAAGACAGGCCCTGGAGAACAGGGAGCCTTGTTATGCTGATGGGCGGGATGTAAATTGCCAACTGCCTCACTGGAGGAGTGCGTTGCGTTCCCTAAAACAAGTAAACAACAGAGCTACAGAGCCAAGGGCACTTCCAGTCTAGGGAATATACCTTGGGAAAACTGAAAATCAATAAGACAGAGCCACCCCCAAATTTAGGGCTGCACTGCTTACAAGAACCTCAACTTGGGTACACATTAAATATCCCAGGAAATATAAAAATGGTTCAAAAAAGTGTGGTATTTATGTCCGATGGAATATCCCTCAGCCATGAAATCAATGTCATAAGACCAAGAGCAGCAAAGTGAGTGGATTCAGGTACGATGATTCTAAGGGAAATAAGTCACACAGAAAAAGAAACTTATCATAAGATATCACTTATGAAGATCCCGTAAACATGGCTACACATGAACTGAGTTAGGAAAGAGAACAGAGTCTCACATTTAGAAAACACTCTTATGCCTGCTTAAGGGGAAAGGAGAGGTGGGGAGATGCATAAAACCAGAGTTTGATATAAGCACAGGTACCATTTCTAAAACCAACTGTGGAATAGACAATACCTACACCTTCCTCAGTGAAAGGGACTCAAAACCCCATATTTCCCGCAGAGGAATAGATTTGACTAGTAAGAATCTTAAAACCTATGTATTGATATGTCTCTGTAAGGGAATCAAGTGTGTCTAGACTGGCATAAACATGGCAGCGAGAATCAGCTCAATCCCACTATAAAAAGGAATTTCAAAAACAAAACCAAAAAACAGGGAAATTCTTTACATTTCCTTCAGGGTCTCTGATGAAACCTGGAATGACCCTATCTACAATGACAGCTGGATGTGGCATAAGGCTGGACACTTCGGACTGAGAGGATTGGTGAGATTGGGTGAGCAAATGCAGACCCTTTAAAGCAAAAATGCATGGCCCCCATTCCATGGGTCCCTACTCTCCATGTTGAAGGGAATATTACTACAGCTATAACATGTACGGGAAACCTAGAGAATGGACACACTGTGAATACAAATGGTTTCTAAAACTCAACGAGTATTCCCTCTCCTGGTGCTCCGGTTTGACTTTCCAACTGCTTTACTATCAATCTCCCAACTTGGAGAGACAACCCCTTTAACCTCCTGGTTCGCACAGGTTGCCAATTTGGCAGAGGATGGAAGGGAAGAGGGAGAACCAATGAGAGAGTAGCTGTTAGACATTTGGACGGGCACATGCCACTCTAATACACCAGCAGGAAGAAGAATTAACCAGAGTCTCAGCCAACAACCGGGAAACAGTATAGGTCCTGAACCAAAATTTTGGACTTGCGTACAGCTCACAAAACACGAATTGAAAAATGGAGCTCAGGAGCACAGCAATTCACAAACTGGCAGAGTAATAAAGGACAACTATCGTCCAAAAATCTGTTGAGGGAAGGCAACGAGGCGGACTTTAAAGCGAGGCAGAATAGCAGGAAACAGATTTCAAGAGGTACGTTGGAATCGCCTTTAAAGCACAGGAAGAGGGGCACAACTTCGACAATAACGCACTTGGCCAAAAAGGGCGTAAGCGTTTTCTCCTGAATATATTCAGGAGAAAACGCATACGCCCTTTTTGGCCAAGCAAGCAAGCGGGCAATGCAAATTGCACTACAAAGAAGTATCACTTCCCACCGGTCCAAAGGGACATCCACAAAATGTGTAAAAACCAGAAAGGCAAGACAGGCCCTGGAGAACAGGGAGCCTTGTTATGCTGATGGGCGGGATGTAAATTGCCAACTGCCTCACTGGAGGAGTGCATTGCGTTCCCTAAAACAAGTAAACAACAGAGCTACAGAGCCAAGGGCACTTCCAGTCTAGGGAATATACCTTGGGAAAACTGAAAATCAATAAGACAGAGCCACCCCCAAATTTAGGGCTGCACTGCTTACAAGAACCTCAACTTGGGTACACCTTAAATATCCCAGGAAATATAAAATTGGTTCAAAAAACTGTGGTATTTATGTACGATGGAATATCCCTCAGCCATGAAATCAATGTCATAAGACCAGGAGCAGCAAAGTGAGTGTATTCAGGTACCATGATTCTAAGTGAAATAAGTCACACAGAAAAAGAAACTTATCATAATATCACTTATGAAGATCCTGTAAACATGGTTACACATGAACTGAGTTAGGAAAGAGAACAGAGTCTCACATTTAGAAAACACTCATATGCCTGGTTAAGGGGAAAAGAGAGGTGGGGTGATGCATAAAACCAGAGTTTGATATAAGCACATGTACCATTTCTAAAACCAACTGTGGAATAGACAAGACCTACACCTTCCTCAGTGAAAGGGACTCAAAACCCCATATTTCCCGCAGAGAAATAGATCTGACTAGTAAGAATCTTAAAACCTATGTATTGATATGTCTCTGTAAGGGAATCAAGTGTGTCTAGACTGGCATAAACATGGCACCGAGAATGAGCTCAAACCCACTATAAAACGAATTTCAAAAACAAAACCAAAAAACAGGGAAGTTCTTTACATTTCCTTCAGGGTCTCTGATGAAACCTGGAATGACCCTATCTACAATGACAGCTGGATGTGGCATAAGGCTGGACACTTCGGACTGAGAGGATTGGTGAGATTGGGTGAGCAAATGCAGACCCTTTAAAGCAAAAATGCATGGCCCCCATTCCATGGGTCCCTACTCTCCATGTTGAAGGGAATATTACTACAGCTATAACATGTACGGGAAACCTAGAGAATGGACACACTGTGAATACAAATGGTTTCTAAAACTCAACGAGTATTCCCTCTCCTGGTGCTCCGGTTTGACTTTCCAACTGCTTTACTATCAATCTCCCAACTTGGAGAGACAACCCCTTTAACCTCCTGGTTCGCACAGGTTGCCAATTTGGCAGAGGATGGAAGGGAAGAGGGAGAACCAATGAGAGAGTAGCTGTTAGACATTTGGACGGGCACATGCCACTCTAATACACCAGCAGGAAGAAGAATTAACCAGAGTCTCAGCCAACAACCGGGAAACAGTATAGGTCCTGAACCAAAATTTTGGACTTGCGTACAGCTCACAAAACACGAATTGAAAAATGGAGCTCAGGAGCACAGCAATTCACAAACTGGCAGAGTAATAAAGGACAACTATCGTCCAAAAATCTGTTGAGGGAAGGCAACGAGGCGGACTTTAAAGCGAGGCAGAATAGCAGGAAACAGATTTCAAGAGGTACGTTGGAATCGCCTTTAAAGCACAGGAAGAGGGGCACAACTTCGACAATGACGCACTTGGCCAAAAAGGGCGTAAGCGTTTTCTCCTGAATATATTCAGGAGAAAACGCATACGCCCTTTTTGGCCAAGCAAGCAAGCGGGCAATGCAAATTGCACTACAAAGAAGTATCACTTCCCACCGGTCCAAAGGGACATCCACAAAATGTGTAAAAACCAGAAAGGCAAGACAGGCACTGGAGAACAGGGAGCCTTGTTATGCTGATGGGCGGGATGTAAATTGCCAACTGCCTCACTGGAGGAGTGCATTGCGTTCCCTAAAACAAGTAAACAACAGAGCTACAGAGCCAAGGGCACTTCCAGTCTAGGGAATATACCTTGGGAAAACTGAAAATCAATAAGACAGAGCCACCCCCAAATTTAGGGCTGCACTGCTTACAAGAACCTCAACTTGGGTACACCTTAAATATCCCAGGAAATATAAAATTGGTTCAAAAAACTGTGGTATTTATGTACGATGGAATATCCCTCAGCCATGAAATCAATGTCATAAGACCAGGAGCAGCAAAGTGAGTGTATTCAGGTACCATGATTCTAAGTGAAATAAGTCACACAGAAAAAGAAACTTATCATAATATCACTTTTGAAGATCCTGTAAACATGGTTACACATGAACTGAGTTAGGAAAGAGAACAGAGTCTCACATTTAGAAAACACTCATATGCCTGGTTAAGGGGAAAAGAGAGGTGGGGTGATGCATAAAACCAGAGTTTGATATAAGCACATGTACCATTTCTAAAACCAACTGTGGAATAGACAAGACCTACACCTTCCTCAGTGAAAGGGACTCAAAACCCCATATTTCCCGCAGAGAAATAGATCTGACTAGTAAGAATCTTAAAACCTATGTATTGATATGTCTCTGTAAGGGAATCAAGTGTGTCTAGACTGGCATAAACATGGCACCGAGAATGAGCTCAAACCCACTATAAAACGAATTTCAAAAACAAAACCAAAAAACAGGGAAGTTCTTTACATTTCCTTCAGGGTCTCTGATGAAACCTGGAATGACCCTATCTACAATGACAGCTGGATGTGGCATAAGGCTGGACACTTCGGACTGAGAGGATTGGTGAGATTGGGTGAGCAAATGCAGACCCTTTAAAGCAAAAATGCATGGCCCCCATTCCATGGGTCCCTACTCTCCATGTTGAAGGGAATATTACTACAGCTATAACATGTACGGGAAACCTAGAGAATGGACACACTGTGAATACAAATGGTTTCTAAAACTCAACGAGTATTCCCTCTCCTGGTGCTCCGGTTTGACTTTCCAACTGCTTTACTATCAATCTCCCAACTTGGAGAGACAACCCCTTTAACCTCCTGGTTCGCACAGGTTGCCAATTTGGCAGAGGATGGAAGGGAAGAGGGAGAACCAATGAGAGAGTAGCTGTTAGACATTTGGACGGGCACATGCCACTCTAATACACCAGCAGGAAGAAGAATTAACCAGAGTCTCAGCCAACCACTGGGAACCAGTATAGGTCCTGAACCAAAATTTTGGACTTGCGTACAGCTCACAAAAAACGCGTTGAAAAATGGAGCTCAGGGGCACAGCAATTCACAAACTGGCAGAGTAATAAAGGACAACTGTCTTCCAAAAATCTGTTGAGGGAAGGCAACGAGGCGGACTTGAAAAGTAGGCAGAATAGCAGGAAACAGATTTCAAGAGGTACGTTGGATACGCCTTTAAAGAATAGGAAGAGGGGCACAACTTTGACAATGACGCACTTGGCCAAAAAGGGCGTATGCATTTTCTCCTGAATATATTCAGTAGAAAACGCATACGCCCTTTTTGGCCAAGCAAGCAAGCGGGCAATGCAAATCTGCACTACAAAGAAGTATCAATTCCCACCGGTCAAAAGGGACCTCCACAAAATGTGTAAAGACCAGAAAGGCAAGACAGGCCCTGGAGAACAGGGAGCCATGTTATGCTGATGGGCTGGATGTAAATTGCCAACTGCCTCACTGGAGGAGTGCATTGTGTTCCCTAAAAGAAATAATCAACAGAGATACAGAACAAAGGGCACATCCAGTCTAGGGAATATACCTTGGGAAAACTTAAAATCAATAAGACAGAGCCACCCCCAAATTTAGGGCTGCACTGCTTACAAGAACCTCAACTTGGGTACACCTTAAATATCCCAGGAAATATAAAAATGGTTCAAAAAACTGTGGTATTTATGTACGATGGAATATCCTCAGCCATGAAATCAATGTCATAAGACCAGGAGCAGCAAAGTGAGTGGATTCAGGTACGATGATTCTAAGTGAAATAAGTCACACAGAAAAAGAAACTTATCATAAGATATCACTTATGAAGATCCTGTATACATGGCTACACATGAACTGAGTTAGGAAAGAGAACAGAGGCTCACATTTAGAAAACACTCTTATGCCTGCTTAAGGGGAAAGGAGAGGTGTGGTGATGCATAAAACCAGAGTTTGATATAAGCAGAGGTACCATTTCTAAAACCAACTGTGGAATAGACAAGACCTACACCTTCCTCAGTGAAAGGGACTCAAAACCCCATATTTCCCGCAGAGGAATAGATCTGACTAGTAAGAATCTTAAAACCTATGTATTTATATGTCTCTGTAAGGGAATCAAGTGTGTCTAGACTGGCATAAACATGGCAGCGAGAATCAGCTCAAACCCACTATAAAAAGGAATTTCAAAAACAAAAGCAAAAAACAGGGAAATTCTTTACATTTCCTTCAGGGTCTCTGATGAAACCTGGAATGACACTATCTACAATGACAGGTGGATGTGGCATAAGGCTGGACACTTGGGACTGAGTTGATTGGTGAGATTGGGTGAGCAAATGCAGACCCTTTAAAGCAAAAATGCATTGCCCCCATTCCACGGGTGCCAACTCTCCATGTTGAAGGGAATATTACTACAGCTATAACATGTATGGGAAACCTAGAGAATTGACACACTGTGAATACAAAAGGTTTCTAAAACTTAACGAGTAGTCCCTCTCCTGGTGCTCCGGTTTGACTTCCAACTTCTTTACTATCAATCTCCCAACTTGGAGAGACAAACCCTTTAACCTCCTGGTTCGCACAGGTTGCCAATTTGGCAGAGGATGGAAGGGAACAGGGAGCACCAATGAGAGAGTAGCTGTTAGACATTTGGACGGGCACATGTCACACTAATTCCACGGCAGGAAGAAGAATTAACCAGAGTCTCAGCCAACCACCGGGAAACAGTATAGGTCCTGAACCAAAATTTTGGACTTGCGTACAGCTCACAAATAACGAGTTGAAAAATGGAGCACAGGGGCACAGCAATTCACAAACTGGCAGAGTAATAAAGGACAACTATCGTCCAAAAATCTGTTGAGGGAAGGCAACGAGGCGGACTTGAAAGAAAGGCAGAATAGCAGGAAACAGATTTCAAGAGGTATGTTGGAATCGCTTTTAAAGCACAGGAAGAGGGGCACAACTTTGACAATGACGCACTTGGCCAAAAAGGGCGTATGCGTTTTCTCCTGAATATATTCAGGAGAAAACGCATACGCCGTTTTTGGCCAAGCAAGCAAGCGGGCAATGCAACTCTGCACTACAAAGAAGTATCAATACCCACAGGTCAAAAGGGACATCCACGAAATGTGTAAAAACCAGAAAGGGAAGACAGGCCCTGGAGAACAGGGAGCGTTGTTATGCTGATGGGCGGGATGTTAATTGCCAACTGCCTCACTGGAGGAGTGCATTGCGTTCCCTAAAACAAGTAAACAACAGAGCTACAGAGCCAAGGGCACTTCCAGTCTAGGGAATATACCTGGGGAAAACTGAAAATCAATAAGACAGTGCCACCCCCAAATTTAGGGCTGCACTGCTTACAAGAACCTCAACATGGGTACAACTTAAATATCCCAGGAAATATAAAAATGGTTCAAAAAAATGTGATATTTATTTACGATGGAATATCCCTCAGCCATGAAATCAATGTCATAAGACCAGGAGCAGCAAACTGAATGGATACAGGTACGATGATTCTAAGTGAAATAAGTCACACAGAAAAAGAAACTTATCATAAGATATCACTTATGAAGATCCTGTAAACATGGCTACACATGAACTGAGTTAGGAAAGAGAACAGAGTCTCACATTTAGAAAACACTCTTATGCCTGCTTAAGGGGAAAGGATAGGTGGGGTGATGCATAAACCAGAGTTTGATATAAGCACAGGTACCATTTCTAAAACCAACTGTGGAATAGAGAAGACCTACACCTTCCTCTGTGAAAGGGTCTCAAATCCCCATATTTCCCGCAGAGGAATAGATCTGGCAAGTAAGAATCTTAAAACCTATGTATTGATATGTCCCTGTAAGGGAATCAAGTGTGTCTAGACTGGCATAAACATGGCATCGAGAATCAGCTCAAACCCACTATAAAAAGGAATTTCAAAAACAAAACCAAAAAACAGGGAAATTCTTTACATTTCCTTCAGGGTCTCTGATGAAACCTGGAATGACCCTATCTACAATGACAGCTGGGTGTGGCATAAGGCTGGACACTTGGGACTGAGAGGATTGGTGAGATTGTGTGAGCAAATGCAGACCCTTTAAAGCAAAAATGCATGGCCCCCATTCCCTGGGTGCCAACTCTCCATGTTGAAAGGAATATTACTACAGCTATAACATGTACGGGAAACCTAGAGAATGGACACACTGTGAATACAAAAGGTTTCTAAAACTCAACGAGTAGTCCCTCTCCTGGTGCTCCCGTT
Organism: Mesoplodon bidens; assembly: GCF_964165515.1. Taxonomy (NCBI): domain Eukaryota; kingdom Metazoa; phylum Chordata; class Mammalia; order Artiodactyla; family Ziphiidae; genus Mesoplodon; species Mesoplodon bidens. The sequence goes on along the minus strand of NW_027672241.1, from coordinate 22,410 downwards.
TGACTTTCCAACTGCTTTACTATCAATCTCCCAACTTGGAGAGACAACCCCTTTAACCTCCTGGTTCGCACAGGTTGCCAATTTGGCAGAGGATGTAAGGGAAGAGGGAGAACCTATGAGAGAGTACCTGTTAGGCATTTGGACGGGAACATGTCACTAATTTCCGTGCAGGAAGAAGAATTAACTAGAGTCACATCCACCCACCGGGAACCAGTATAGGTCCTGAACCAAAATTTTGGACTTGCGTACAGCTCACAAAAAACGAGTTGAAAAATGGTGCTCAGGGGCACAGCAATTCACAAACTGGTAGAGTAATAAAGGACAACTATCGTCCAAAAATCTGTTGAGGGAAGGCAACGAGGCGGACTTGAAAGCAAGGTAGAATAGCAGGAAACAGATTTCAAGAGGTACGTTGGAATCGCCTTTAAAGCACAGGAAGAGGAGCACAACTTCGACAATGATGCACTTGGCCAAAAAGGGCGTATGCGTTTTCCCCTGAATATATTCAGGAGAAAACGCATACGCCCTTTTTGGCCAAGCAAGCAAGCGGGCAATGCAAATCTGCACTACAAAGAAGTATCACTTCCCACCGGTCAAAAGGGACATCCACAAATGTGTAAAGACCAGAAAGGCAAGACAGGCCCTGGAGAACAGGGAGCCATGTTATGCTGATGGGCTGGATGTAAATTGCCAACTGCCTCAATGGAGGAGTGCATTGCGTTCCCTAAAACAAGTAAACAACAGAGCTACAGAGCCAAGGGCACTTCCAGTCTCGGGAATATACCTTGGGAAAACTGAAAATCAATAAGACAGAGCCACCCCCAAATTTAGGGCTGCACTGCTTACAAGAACCTCAACTTGGGTACATCTTAAATATCCCAGGAAATATAAAAATGGTTCAAAAAACTGTGGTATTTATGTCCGATGGAATATCCCTCAGCCATGAAATCAATGTCATAAGACCAGGAGCAGCAAAGTGAGTGGATTCAGGTACGATGATTCTAAGTGAAATAAGTCACACAGAAAAAGAAACTTATCATAAGATATCACTTATGAAGATCCTGTAAACATGGCTACACATGAACTGAGTTAGGAAAGAGAACAGTGTCTCACATTTAGAAAACACTCTTATGCCTGCTTAAGGGGAAAGGAGAGGTGGGGTGATGCATAAAACCAGAAATTGATATAAGCACAGGTACCATTTCTATAACCTACTGTGTAATAGACAAGACCTACACATTCCTCAGTGAAAGGGACTCAAAACCCCATATTTCCCGCAGACGAATAACTCTGACTAGTAAGAATCTTAAAACCTATGTATTGATATGTCTCTGTAAAGGAATCAAGAGTGTCTAGACTGGCATAAACATGGCAGCGAGAATCAGCTCAAACCCACTATAAAAAGGAATTTCAAAAACAAAACCAAAAAACAGGGAAATTCTTTACATTTCCTTCAGGGTCTCTGATGAGACCTGAAATGACCCTATCTACAATGACAGCTGGATGTGGCATAAGGCTGGACACTTGGGACTGAGAGGATTGGTGAGATTGGGTGAGCAAATGCAGACCCTTTAAAGCAATAATGCATGGTCCCCATTCCATGGGTCGCAACTCTCCCGGTTGAAGGGAATATTACTACAGCTATAACATGTATGGGAAACCTAGAGCATGGACATACTGTGAATACAAAAGGCTTCTAAAACTCAACGAATAGTCCCACTCCTGGTGCTCCGGTTTGACTTTCCAACTGCTTTACTATCAATCTCCCTACTTGGAGAGACAGCCCCTTTAAGCTCCTTGTTTGCACAGGTTGCCGATTTGCCAGAGGATGGAAGGGAAGAGGGAGAACCAATGAGAGACTAGCTGTTAGGCATTTGGACGGGGACATGTCACTCCAAATTCCCGGCAGGCAGAAGAATTAACCAAAGTCTCAGCCACCCACCGGGAACCAGTATAGGTCCTGTACCAAAATTTTGGACTTGCGTTCAGCTCACAAAAACGAGTTGGAAAGTGGAGCTCAGGGGCACAGCAATTCACAAACTGGCAGAGTAATAAAGGACAACTATCATCCAAAAATCTTTTGAGGGAAGCCAAGGATGCTGTCATGAATGCGAGGCAGAATAGCAGGAAACAGATTTCAAGAGGTACATTGGAATCGCCTTTAAAGTACAGGCAGAGGAGAACTTCCTCATCAGTGATGTACTTGTCCAAAAGGGCATATGCGTTTTCTTCTGAATATATTCAAGAAAAAATGCATATGCCCTTTTTGGCCAAGCAAGCAAGCAAGAAATGCAAATCTGCACTACAAGAACGATCACTTCCCACTGGTCAAAAGGGACATCCGAAAAATGTGTAAAAACCAAAAAGGCAAGACAGGCCCTGGAGAAAAGGGAGTCTTGTTAGGTTAATGGGCAGGATGTAAATTTCTAAATGCCGCTCTGGGGGAGTGCATTGTGTTCCCTAAAACAAATAAAAAACAGAGCTACAGAGCCAATGGCAGTTCCAGTCTAGGGAATATACGTTTGGAAAAATGAAAATCAGTAAGACAGATCCACCCCAAAATTTAGGGCTGCACTGCTTACACGAACCTCAACTTGGGTACACCTTAAATGTCCAGGGAAAGAAAAAAAAAATGGTTCAAGAAATTGTGGTACTTACGTACGATTGAATATCCCTTAGCCATGAAATCAATGTCATAAGGCCAGTAGCAGCAAAATGAGTGGATTCAGGTACAATGATTCTAAGTGAAATAAGTCACATTGAAAAAGAAACTTATCATAAGATATCACTTACAAAGGTCCTGTAACCATGGCTACACATGAACTGAGTTAGGAAAGATAACAGAGTAACAAATCTTATCATAAGTTATCACTCATAGGGTGAATGTACACATGGCTACACATGAACTGGATTACAAACACTACAGAGTCACACATTTAGAAAACAATCTTCTGCCTGCTTAACGGGAAAGCCGAGGTGGGGTGATGCATAAAACCACAGTTTTAAATTAACACAGATACCGTTACCTAAACCAAGTATGTAATAGACAACACCTACTCCCCGCACAATGAACTGGACTCAACACCCCCTATTCATTGCAGAGGAATATATCTGACTCTAAGTATTTTAAAACATATGTATTCTCATGTCTCCATAAAGAAAGCATATGTGTGTATAATGGCATGAACACAGCACTGAAATTCAGCTAAACCCCCTTATTAAAATAAGTTTCAAAAGCAAAATGCAAAAACCGCGAAACAGAGAGAAATCTTAAAAATTACGTTCAGGGCCTGTGATCCAACCTGGATTGACCACCTTTACACCCACAGCTGGATGAGACATAAGACTGGACACTTGGGGCTGACAAGATTGCTGAGGTTGTGTGAGCAAAACAACGCCACTTAGAGCAATACTGTGTGCTACCCATTCTAGTGGTCCCAACTCTCCCGGTTTAAGGGAATCTTCCTACAGTTAAAACATGCATGGGAAACCCAGTGGATGGTACACTGTGTAATTGGGAAAGTTTTCTAAAAGGTACCTCATTTTTCCTTTCGTCGTGCTCGGCTCCACCATTCCATCTGCATTACTAAAAATCTCCCCACTTGGAGTGTCAGCGCCTTTACCCTCCTTTTATGCACAGTTTGCAAATTGTGCAGAGGATGAACAGGAAGAGGGGAAACAAATAAGAGTTTAGCTATAGGTGTTTGGATGGGCACATATCACTCTACTTTCCCATCAGGAAGAAGCATTAACCAAAGGCTCAGCCTTGAAGCCCTGGGACCAGACTAGGGCCTAAAGCCATCCTGCGGTATTGCAGCCAGCTCACAAATAGGCGGTTTGAATAATGGATATCAGGGGCACAGCAATTCACAAAGTTGCAGAGTTATAAAGGACAACTATCATCCAGAAATATATTGAGGTAAGGCCGTGAAGAGGATTTGAATGCAAGGCACAATTGAAGGAAACAGATTTCAAGAGGTACATTGGAGTCATCTTTAAAGCACATGAAAAGCGACAGAACTCCAACAATGTTGCCCTTGGCAGGAAAGGGAGTATGTGTATTTTCTTGAATATATTCGGGAAAAAATGCATACGCCCTTTTTGGCCAAGCAAGCCATCAGGCATTGAAAATCCACACTACATAGAAGTGTCCCTTACCTCCAGTCAAAAGGGCCATCCACAAACAGTGTAAAAACCACAAATGCAGGATAGGCCATGGAGAAAAGGGAGCCTGGTTACACCGATGGACAGGATGTAAATTGCCAACAGCCTCTCTGGAGAACTGTATGTTGTTTTCTAAAACAGAGCTACAGAGCATAGCACACTTCCACTCATGGGCGTGTATTTTGGGAAAACTAAAAATCGGCAACACACAGCCAGCGCAAAGTTTAGGGCTACTCTGTTTACAAGAACCTCGAATTCGGTACACTTTAAATATCCCAGCAAAGGAAAAAAAATGGATATAGATGTCATGGTACTTATATACAATGGAATGTCACTCAGACATAAAATCAATGTCATAAGGCCAATAGCAGCATAATGAGTGGCTTTAGGTACGATAATGCTAAGTGAAATGAGCCACAAAGAAACAAAACTTATTGTAATATATCACTTATAGAGGGAATGTAAACATGGCTACACATGAACTGAATTTCAAAAGAGAACAGAGTTACACATTTAGAAAACACACTTATGCCTCCTTAAGGGGAAAGGTGACGTGGGGTGATGTGTAAAAGCAGAGTTTGAAATTAGCACAGATACCATTCCATATACCAAATATGTAATAGACAAGACCTACTCCTTTCTCAATGAACTGGACAGAAAACACCGTATTCACTGAAGAGGAATTTATCTGACTGGTAACAATCTTGAAACCTATGTATTTATATGTCTCCATAATGGAATCAAGTGAATGTAGATTGGCATAAACACAGATCAATGGAACAGGACAGAAAGCCCAGAGAGAAACCTACATACCTATGGCTATCTCATCTATGACAAAGGAGCTAAGGATATACAATGGAGAAAAGACAGTCTCTTCAGTAATTGGTGCTGGGAAAACTGGACCCCTACACATAAAAGAATGAAATTAGAGCACTCCATAGCACCATACACAAAAATAAACTCTAAATGTATTAGAGATCTAAATATAAGGCCAGACACTATAAAACACTTAGAGGAAACCATAGGCAGAACACTCTATGACATAAATCACAGCAAGATCCTTTTTGACACACCTTCTAGAGAAATGGAAATAAAAACAGAAATCAACAAATGGGACCTAATGAAAGTTAAAAGCTTTTACACGGTACAGGAAAATATAAACAAGATGCAAAAACAACCCTCAGAATGGGAGAAAATATTTTCTAATGAAGCAATTGACAAAGGATTAATCTCCAAACTTTACAAGCACCTCATGTAGCTCAATATCACAAAAACAAACAACCCAATCCAAAAACGGCCAGAAGACCTAAATAGACATTTCTCCAAAGGAGATATACAGATTACCAAGAAACACATGAAAGGATGCTGAACATCACTAATCATTAGAGAAATGCAAATCATAACTATCGTGAGGTATCACCACACAGCAGTCAGAGTGGCAATCATCAAAAAAATCTACAAAACAATAAATGCTGGAGAGGCCTTTATTGGAGAAAAGGGAACACACTTGCACTGTGGGTGGGAATGTAAATTGATATGGGCACTAAGGAGAACAGTACGGAGGTTCCTCTAAATAACTAACAATAGAGGTACCATACGACACAACAATCCAACTACTGGGCATTTGCCTTGCGAAAACCATAATTCAAAAAGAGTTATGTACAAAAAAGTTCATTGCAGCTCTATTTACAATAGCTTGGACATGGAAGCAACCTAAGTGTCCATCGACAGATGAATGGATAAAGAAGAACTGGCACATAGATACAATGGAATATTACTCAGCCATAAAAAGAAGCAAAACTGAGTTATTTGTACTGAGGTGGATGGACTTAGAATCTGTCCTACACAGTGAAGTAAGTCAGAAAGTGAAAAACAAATACTGTATGTTAACAGAGATATACGGGATCTAATGAAGAAAAACAAAAAGATTTTGAAGAACGTAGTGGCAGGACAGGATTAAGGACACAGACGTAGAGAAAGGACTTGAGGACACCGGAAGGGGGATGGGTAAGCTGAGACGAAGTGACAGAGTGGCATGGACATAAATACATTACCAAAGGTAACACCGATAGCTACTGAGAATCAGCCACATAGACCAGGGAGATCAGCTCGGTGCTTTGTGACCACATAAAGGGGTGGGATATGGAATGTGGGAGGGACATGCAAGAGGGAGGGGATCTGGTGATATTTGTATATGTATAGATTATTCACTTTGTTATACAGCAGAAACTAACACTCCATTGTAAAACAATTATACTCCAATAAACGTGTAAAAGAAAAAAAAAAAAAGAAAGCCCAGGGATAAACCTACACACCTCTGGTCAACTAAGCTATGACAAAGGCGGCAAGACTATACAATGGAGATAAGACAGTCTCTTCAATCATTGGTGCTGGGAAATATGGACAGCTACATGTAAAAGAATGAAATTAGAACACTCCCCAACACCATACATAAAAATATATTCAAAATGGATTAGAGACCTTAATGTAAGACCGGACAGTATAAAATTCTGAGAGGAAAACTTACGAAGGATACTCTGACGTAAATCACAGCAAGATCTTTTTTGATCCACCTCCTATAGTAATGAAATAAAAAAGAAAACTAAACAGATGGGACCTAATGAAATGTAAAAGCTTTTGCAAAGCAAAGGAAACTACAAACAAGACGAAAAGACAACCCTCAGAATGGCAGAACATATTTGCCAATGAATCAATGGACAAATAATTAATCTCCAATATATATAAACAGCTCATGCAGCTCAATATTAATAAAACAAACAACCCCATACAAAAATGGAAGAAGATCTAAATAGACATTTCTTCCAAGAAGACATAGAGATGGCCAGTACGCACATGAAAATCTGCTCAACGTCACTAATTATTAGAGAAATGGAAATCGAAACTACAATGAGGTATCACGTCACACCTGTTAGAATGGGCATCATCAGAAAATCTACAAACAACAAATGATGGAGAGGGTGTGGAGAAAAGGAACCTTCTTCCACTATTGCTGGGAATGTAAATCGATATAGTCTCTATGGAGAACAGTATGGAGGTTCCTTAAAAAACTAAAAATAGAATTACCCTATAATCCAGCAATCCCACTACTGGGCATATACCCAGAGAAAACCATAAATCAAAAAGACACATTGACCACAATGTTCATTGCAGCACTATTTACAATAGCCAGGTAATGAAAGCAACCTAAGTGCCCATAGAGAGATGAATGGATAAAGATGTGGTACATATATACAATGGAATATTACTCAGCCATACATCGGAATGAAATTGGGTCATTTGTAGAGACCTTGATGGATCTAGAGACTGTCATACAGAGTGAAGTAAGTCAGAAAGAGAAAAACAAATATTGTATGTTAATGCATATATGTGGAACCTAGAAAAATGGTACAGATGAACCGGTTTGCAGGGCGGAGATAGAGACACAGATGTAGAGAACAAACATATGGACACCAAGGGGGGAACGCCATGTGAGGGTGGTGGTGGGATGAATTGGGAGACTGGGATTCACATGTGCACACATATGTATAAAATAGATATCCAGTAAGAACCTGCTGTATAAAAGAAATAAATAAATTTTAAACAAATTAAAAATAAATAAATAACATTTAATAAAATAAACCAAAAAAACGTTTTTCCCTTCACATAGACGTCTTTATATTAATGCATTATTTCCATGTTTATATCTCCAAATTTAAAAAAAAGAGGAATAAATAAAATCTACCTTGAACCAAAAAGAAAAAAAAAAATACAGAACCCACCAGTTATACAGAGGAAATTCGTATCAGGGCACTTGCTCCAGTTGTAAAAAATTCTTAAGTTGGTCAGAGGTGGGAAATCGTCTCCCATGCAGTGAGCAGCGCTCCCCCCCCCACAAGGAACATCCTCATTGCAAAGCTGGGGGACTGTGTCGAGGCGTCTGTGAGTAAATGTGAGCTGAGCCCCAGTCCTGCTGCAGCTGAACTCTTCCCACCCTATCCAGGTAAAACAGCTGAATATGTACAAGAACTTACAAGCCTAGAGGAAGGGCTGTGGAGCCACACCAGCGACAGCACGCAGGCCGACTTGGTGCCTGCTGGCCAGCCAGGATGGTCCTGGCCCCAGATGCTCTTCTGGAAGCTTTCCATTTCCCTACCTGAGATACCCCTCCTGCCACGGCCCCCACTGCTTTTTTACTTCCTCACCTCTGCCTGGGGAGAAATTCCAGCGGCAGTTATGGGTGACACATCCTCTTCTTTAGCAGGTGGCAGCCTGGCAACTCCTGCAGAAAGTCCAGCAGAGCCCCACACACACTGGGCCACCCACAAAGCCATGGCCCCTCACTCCCTCCCACCACCCCTGCCCCGACACTGCTGACGGGGCAGAGAATATGGCGTCAGGCAGAGCTACAGGGGCTCTTGCTGACTGGAGAGGAGTTTATATTGACCTTAACCCAGGCACACCTGGGGAGGGCTGTCAGGCAGTGTCAGGCTGCCCAAATCAGCCAATCCTCACCCCTCAGGGGATCACAGTTGCAGAAAATGAACCTTGCTAAACAGGCCACGGCCAAGGAACAGGTGTGGGCTCTTGAGAGTCAGGCTAGACAAGGGGCTTCAGCTGCGGCTTTTTTTCTCATCATTTTATCTGGTCCATGAGTGGAAAACAACTTCAAGAAGACCCTATACTAATGAGAGGAACCCAGGAGTCAGGGAGAGGAGTGATGGTGGGTGGAGACAGAGGCCTGGTGCCCTGGCTGCAGTGGAAGTGTCTGGAAGACCAGGCCGAGAGAGGCTGCACAGAGTGATAGCCAGGGTCACAGACCTGTCAGGGCTGCTGTTTGTTAGTTCAAGTCCTGCTCTGAGGCGTTCTGTGTCAGCTGTGAGCGACAGGTGAGATGGGGGTTCTCTGCAAGGTGGGCTATGTGCACAGTTCTTGTGTGTCCAGCCCTGCTTGGGTACCTGCCCAGGGGAGCTCCATATCCTGGGAAGGGCCTGGATATGAGAGCCCAATGGGCTGCTGGGTAACTGCACAGGTGAGCTCCATACGCTGGGAGGGACATGACCACGAGGTCCCCGTGGGCTGAGGGGTGGGGGGTGCAGCCCAGGTGAGCTCCATATCCTGGGATTGGCCTGACCACGAGTGTCCCATTGGCTGCTGGAGACCTGGTAAAGGATATCAGGACAGTCAGTGAAGCCACCGAGGATATACATCCAGTAGCTCCTATTTCCTACACCCTGCTGGTCATTCTACCATCCACCAGGCCATGGCATTCTGTATTAGACTTCAATGATGCCTTCTTCTGTATTCCATTCATCTCAGAGTCACAAGGATTTTTGGCTTGTGAGTGGCAGGACACAACATGCAACCAAAGCAATAATGCTGGGCCATCCTTCCCCAATGGTGCAAAAATACCCACACCATCACTGGGGAAATGTCCTCTAAAGACCTAAAAGTTCTACCTCTGTAAAAGGGAACCCTCCTTCAATATGCAGAGGACATTCTGATCACCAGGCCTACTAAAGACGCCTCTGAACTACCTAGTCAAGAAAGGATAGAAGGTGTCCAAGAAAAAGGCTCAAATATCCCAGGCTAAGGTGACATGCCTGGGCTTCATTGTCACAGATATTCGGAGAAACACATCCCAGGATAGGGAAGAAGCCATTTGCAGCCTTACCTCTTCTAAAACTAGAAGACAGCTTAGGGGTTCCTGGGGAGGCCAAGGTTTTCTGCATCTGGATCCCTAAATACAGTCTAATAGCTGGGCCTCTACATGAAACACTGACACGAAAAGATGATGATCCTTTTGAATAGAATCCAGAAGCAGCCTTTCAAGAATGGAAAGAGCAGTCAATTCAGACCCTTGCCCAGGATCTCCCTAATTTAGCTAAACCCTTGGACCTTTACATACCCAGTCATAGGTTAATCGCCCTTGGAGCCTTAGTGCAAAAACTGGGACCACTTGAAATGGAGCATCAAAAGAATGCCCTTCAGGTATGATAAACTATGGTCACCGAGGGCTTTGCCCACTGACTCATCAGGCCAGGATACTGGGGTATCTATAAAGCTGAATCAGAAGCCCGGAAGGCCAGCTCCCTCCTAAGGGAAAAGGACCCCACGTGGTGATCCTAACCACCCATCATGCCCTGAAGTTGCATGGGTCGCTCTGTGGACACACTGACCTCGAGTGAGGAGACCCTCCAACTCCAACCTCCAGAGAGACAAACGGGGGCAACGGGCCCCCAAAATGACTCGTGTGACCATCACTTGACCTGGAGTTTCTCTCAGAAAACAACAAGACTGTGCCCCGAAAGAGCAGACTACTGCTTGCAGGACTTACTGCACCCAGAGGGGAGCTAATAAGCTTGGCGGGGGAAACATATATCATGCTTTCACCATAGAAAGCCCTACAGACACCGCGGTGATGATGGTCAATATGACCGGCTGGACTGCTGGATACTTCTAAAGGCCGTTGACTCAGTGGACGTCATGGTCCTGGATCACCACTGACCCTGGACTGTCTGGGAGTTGTGCGGGCAGGGCTCTGACACATGGTGCTGTTTGTACATTAATTCAGGGACCTAATTAAAGAAAGCACAGACTAGTGGTCAGAGCATCTAGGCTGGCAAAAATCGTCAGCCTAAGGTCGCCGAACAAATGTGGGGTGGGGTGAAACCTGCCACCGCAGCATCTCTGCGCATCTCTTTCCTGGACCCTTAAAGGTCATTAGAATCTATAACACTTCCAATGCTGGTGCTCAGGCGGACGAGAAGTGAGGCAGGAGGCCTTGGGACAATCAACCTCACCTGGAGGCTGGTGGGGAGACGTTTTGAGCCTCCCCCCATGTATCAGGGCTCCCACCACAGCATGAAGCAGTTACAAAAGAGGGGTCTGCACCCTCAACACCCCAAGAATGAGGAACGGAACAAAAAGCCGAGGAGGTGTTCATCTCCGGCAACGTTCATTAAAAACTCCTGGGAGATAAAAAGAGAATCTGGGCAATAAAATAAAGTCTAACCTGTTTTTCCTTTGTGCTTTGTCTAATTTCACGTGCTCCTAGGGTTCCGCATGCAGAGGTCCCACACCCGGCACTTCAGACCCGATTTCCTAGTGCAGAATGGCTGGGTCGACACCTCAGTTAGCGAGGTCCCATGCAGACTCCGCGGCATAGAGCCTGAGCTGCAGCCAACCCAGCCCTCGAGAGCTCCATCCCCTCCCTCCCACTGACGCTGCCAGGATCCCTACACAGCAGCCCAGCCCACAGCCCGTGGGGGAGTGCACGCTCTCACCTCTCCTTTCTGTTTTCAAAATAATGTTTCCTTTGCTTCTGAACCAAACTCAGTCTTGATCTGTTGGCTCCAATGACACTGGGCACGGGGACTCCTGTTGGGGTCCACTCTGGAGGATCAGTAACAGAAATTGAGAACATTGTAACTTCAATGAACAGATGTGTGAGCCAAACTGTAGTTAACCTAGAGCAGTGTATAACGCTCGGGTAAAATAAGATGTTTCTAAGACTTACATTTGATATTTCCATCACTTTCCTATAAGCAAGTTCAGTGAAGACGTTTGTCTTATTTGTCAGGTCAACATTAGAGAAATGAAGGGATTTATTTCCATGGATGTACATCGAATACTCTTGGCTGAAGCTTCAATCGTGTTTTCAATGCTTTTCCATTGAAAATGATACCTCTCTTTCAGCTCCCCCATTTCTGAGAAGTATAAAATCTTATAATTTATTATTACCAAAGGGGAAAGGTAGGAGAAGGGATAAATTAACAGTTTGGGATTAACACATACACAGTGCTATGTATAAACTAGATCATCAACAAGGAACTACTGTATAGCACAGGGAACTACACTGAATATTTTGCAATAACCTATAAGGGGAAATAATCTGAAAGAGAATAGATATTTTTATTGACATCATCTATCAATGACAGATAAAATGTAACCTAAGCAAGGCCAATGGTGAGCGCTTCTGACCCTCAAGATTTCAATCATCTAAAGTTTGGGCTCTGCCTATTTCCCAAGGCCCTTAATGGACATGCGTGTAGCCGTAGCTTAAAAATTCCCCAGTTTGGGGTTCGGGGAGGCACTGATTTGGAAAAATCCCTGGTGTTCTCCTTACATGCACGGGACCCTTCCTACAGCTAAAACATGCCTGTCACACCTAGAGGATGGTACACCATTTGATCGGAAAGAGTTTGGAAATTGCACCTCATCTCCTCATAGCCTGGTGCTTGGGTTCACCCCTCCAGCATCTTTCCTAACAACCTCCTCACTTGGGCATATCAGCACCGTCAACATCCCGTTGCACACAGTTTGGAATTTGTCCAGAGGATGAAGCGGAAGGATGAGAAAAATTTAGAGACAAGTCTTAGGTATTCGGACAGGCACATGCCACTCTAATTTCCAATCCGGAAGACAAATTCATCAAAAGCTAGAATTGCCCACGGAAACAGAATAGGGCTAGAGGAAATCCCGCTGTTTTGTGTCCAGTTTCCATAAACACAAGTTGAATAATGGAACTCAGGGTCACTAAAATTCATGAAACTGCAGAGTTGAAAATATCTATCGTCGAAAAATGTCTTGAGGTAAGTCACAGAAAAGGCCTTGTAAGCAAGGGAGAGTGGCAGGAAACATATTTGAACAGGTAGAAAGGACTCCCCGTTAAAGTACAAGAAAAGGGTCTGAACATCGCCAATGATGCTGTTGGCCAAAAAGGGCGTATGCATTTTTTCTGAATATATTCAAGTAAAGGCCATACACACTTTTTATCCAACCAAACAGGTGGACACTGGAAATCAATACTACAAAATGTATCACTTCACCTCAGTCAGAAGGGCCATCCACGTAAAGTGTAAACACCAGAAATGCAGGACAGGGCCAGGAGAAAAGGGAGCCCTGTGAGGCTGATAGTGGAAATGCAATTTGCCAACAGCCACTCTGGAGAAGAGTATTGTGTTTGCCAAAACATCTACAAAATGAGCTACAGAGCATAGGGCACTTGCAATAATGGGCGTATACCTTGGGAAAAACAAAAAATCGACAGAAAACAGGCACCCCAACGTTTACCACCTCTCTGTTAAAAAGGGCCTCAACTTGGATATAACCTAAATGTCCCTGGAAGGATAAAATGGATAAAAGAGATGGGGTACTTATGTAGAGTGGAATATTACTCATCCAGAAATCAATGAAATAAGGCCAGTTGGAACAACTCTGGAGGAGTTACATATGATCATTCTAAGTGACATATGTCAGAAAGAAAAAGACACATATCATAAGATGTCACTTAAAGGTGGAATCAAAAATGGCTACACATGAAATAAATTACAATACAGAAACATAGTCAAATATGTAGAAAATAGACATAAGGCTGCTAAATGGGAAAGGTGGGGAATGGTGAGGTATTATCCAGGAGGTTGAAATTAGCAAAGATACCATTCCAAGTACCAAATTGAATAACTGACAAGGCCTACACGGTACCTCAAAGAACTACACTCAGCCCACTCAAGTCACTGGAAAATAATACATATGACTGGTAAGCATCTGAAAAGGAATTTATTATTGTCTCACAGTACATGAATCAAGTGGATGTACAGGAACAAAAAACAGAGCATTGAAAATCAGCTGTAACCAATATAAAAATAAATTTAAAAATATTTATAAAAAAAGTGAGACAGACAAAAATTCTTACAACTTTTGTTGAAGGTCTACGATGTAACATGAATTGAACACATGTAGACCCACAGCAGGATGATATATAAGGCTGGAAGCTATGCACGCTAAGAGATGTTAGAGAGGCTTGGTGAGAAAATGCAGACCTTTTAAAGTAATACTGCCTGGTACCCATTCCATGGGTCCCAAATCTGCAGGTTCAAGGGAATCTTCTGACAGTGAAAACATGCCTGGGAAACCGAGATGAATGTACACCATGTGCTCAGAAAAAGCTGTCTACAATGCACCTCATTTTTGATCTCCTGGTGCTGAGGTTCGCCATTCCAGCCACATTACTAACAATCTCCCCACTTGGAGAATCAGCACCTTTAACCTCCTGTTTTACACAGTTTTCAATTTGTGCAGAGGATAAATGGGAAGAGGGGGAACCAATGAGAGGTTAGCTGTAGGAGTTTTGACAGGCACATGCCACTCCATTTTCCCATTAGGAAGAAGAATTAACCAAAGGCTCAGCCTGCCTCCCCAGAACCGGAATAGGGCCGGAAGCAATCCAATGGTTTGGCATACAGCACACAAAAAAAGCGAGTTGCAAAATGCAGCTCAGGAGCAGACAATTCAAAGACCTGCAAAGATATAAATGATAACCAACGTCCAAAAATATATTCAGGTAAGGCAACGAAGAGGATCTGAATGAGAGGCAGAATTGCAGGAAACAGATTTCAAAAGGTAGATTCTACTCACATTTAAATCATATGAAAAGCAGCAGAATTTCTAAAACGATGCAGTTGGGCAAAAGGGTGTATGTGTTTTTTTCGTGAATATCTTCAGGAAAAAAACACAGACAGAGTTTTGGCCAACCAAGCAAGAGGGAAATGCATATCTGCACAACAAAGAAGTCTCAATTTCCACTGCTCAGAAAGGCCATCCAAAAAATGTGTACAAACCAGAAATGCAGGAGAGGCCATGGGAAACAGGGAGCCAAGTCACGCTGATGGGTGGGGTATAAATATCCAAGAGCCACTCTGAAGAAGTGTATGCTGTTTCCTAAAACATCTAAAATACAAAGCCCCCGAGCAAAGGGGACTTCAAGTCATGGGCATATAACTTGGGAAGACTAAATATCAATAAGACACAGGCACCCCAAAGTTTAGGGCTGCTCTGCCTACAAGAACCTCAACTTTGGTACACCTAAAATATCCCAGGAAAAACAGAAATGCATAAAGAACTTGTGGTATTTTGTACAACAGAATATCACTCAGACGTGAATTCAATGTATATAAGGCCAGTAGCAGCATAATGAGTGGATTTAAGTATGATGATTCTAAGGGAAATTAGTCACACAGAAAAAGAATCTTATCATAAGATATCACTTATAGAGGAAATGTCAATATCACAACACATGAACTGAATTAGGAAAGAGAAGAGAGTCTCACATTTAGAAAAAAAAATCTTATGCCTGCTTCAGGAGAAAGGAGAGGTGGGGTGATGCATAAAACCAGAGTTTGATATTAACACAGGTACCATTCCATAAACCAATTACAGAATAGACAAGACCTACAACTTCCTCAGTGAACGGGACTCAACACCCCTATTTCCCGCTTAGGTATATATCTGACTAGTAAGAATCTTAAAACCTATGTATTAATATGTCTTCGTAAGGGAAGCAATTGTGTCTAGACCGGCATAAACAAGTCAGTGATAATCAGCTCAACCCCATTATAAACATGAATTTCAAAAACAAAACCAAAAAACAGCGAAATTCTTACGCAATTCCTTCAAAGGTTCTGATGAAACCTGGAATGACCCTATCGGCAAAGACAGCTGGATGAGACATAAGGCTGGAGACTTGGGACTGAGAGGACTGGTGAGATTGGGAGAGAAAATGCAGACCCTTAAAGTAGTAATGCATGCAACCATTCCATGGGTCCCAAATCTCCAGGTAGAAGGGAATATCACTACAGTTATAACATGTATGGGAAACCTAGAGAATGGACAACCTGTCATGGCAAAAGGTTTCTAAAACTCTCCTAATTTTTCTTCTCCTTGTATTCCAGTTTGGTATTCCAACTGCTTTACTATCAATCTCGCAACTTAGCAGAGTCAGCCCCTATAACCTCCTGGTTCACACAGTTTGCTAATTGTGCAGAGGATGAAAGGGAAGAGGGAGAACCTATCAGAGAGTAGATGTAGGCATTTGGACGGGCACATGTCACTCTAATTTCCCGTCAGGAAGAAGAATTAACCAAAGCCTCAACCACCCACAGGGAACCAATATAGCCACCCCTGGAACCAGTATACGTCCTGAAGCAAAATTTTGGATTTGCGGCCAGCTCTCAAAAATGGGATTTGAAAATTGGGACTCAGGGGCACAGCAATTCACCAACCTGCAGAGTTATAAAGGACTACTCTCTTCCAAAATCTGTTGAGGGAAGTTCAAGAAGGGGACTTGAAAATGAGGCAGAATTGCACAAAACATATTTCAAGAGGTAAATTGGAATCGCCTTTAAAGTACAGGAAAAGCATCACAACTTGGACAGTGATGCCCTTGGGCAAGAAGGGTGTATGCCTTTTCTCCTGAATATATTCAGGAGAAAACGCATACGCCCTTTCTGGCCAATTAAGCAAGGCACACAATGCAAATCCACACTACAAAGAATTGTCACTTCCCACCGGTCAAAAGGGACATCCGAATATGTGTAAAAACCAGAAAGGCAAGAGAGAGTTGACAAGGGCATGAAGCAATGTGATCCCAATGGTTATGGAGGAATGTGATGACAAGCGCATGGAGCATTGTGATGACAAGATTATGTAGCATTTTGCTGACAAAGGCATGGAGCATTGTGATGACAAGGTTCATGGAGCACTGTGATGACAAGCGTCACGGAGCATTGTGATTACAGGGATCATGGAGCATTGGGATGACAAGGGCATGGATCACTGTGATGACAAGGGTCATGGAGCATTTTGATGACAAGAGTCCCAGATCGTTGTGTCGTCAGGGTTCATGGAGCGTTGTGATGACAGTGGTCATGGAGCATTGTGATGACAGGAGTCATGGAGCATTGTGATGAGAAGGTGATGGAGCATTGGGCTGAAAATGCTCATGGAGTACTGTGATGAAAGGGGTCATGGAGCATTGTGATGACAAGGTCCTGGAGCATTGTGATGACAAGACCATGGAGCCTTGTGATGACAAGTCTCATGGAGCATTCTGATGAAAAGGGGCATGGAGCATTGTGATTACAGGAGTCTTGGAGCATTGTGATAACAAGGACATGAAGCATTAGGATGAGAAGGCCATGGAGCGTTCTGATGACATGCATCATGGAGCTTTGTGATGACAAGGGCATGGAGCATTGTGATTACTGGGTACTTGGAGCACTGTGATGAAAAGGGTATGGATCATTGTCATGAAAAAGGCATGGAGCCTTGTCATGACAGGGTTCAAGGAGCATACTGATGGCAAGTGTCTGGGAGCATTGTGATGACAAGGGTATTGAGAATTGTGATGACAAAGGTCATGGAGCATTGTGATGAGAAGACAATGGATAATTGTTATGACAAGTGTCATGGGGCGTTGTGATGATAAGTGTTATGGAACATTGTGATCACAAGGATTTGGAGCATTGTGATGGCAGAGGTCATGGAGCATTTTGATTTCATTGTGATGACAATAGCCTGAACCATTATGATGTTGCACATGCTGCATTGTGATGACAGGGTTCATGGAGCATTGAGATGAAAAGGGGCATGGAGTATTGTTATTACAGGAGTCTTAGAGCATTGTGATGACATGGGCATGGAGCATCATGAATAAGAAGGCCATGGAGCATTCTGATGACATGCGTCATGGAGCTTTGTGATGACAAGGGCATGTAGCATTGTGATTACAGGGTTCTTGGAGCCTTGTGATGACAAGGGTCATTGAGCCTTGTGATGACAAGGCTGTGGAACATTGTGATGGCAGTGGTCATGAAGCATTGTTATGACAGGGGTAATGGAGCATTGTGATGAGAAGGGCATGGAGCATTGGTCTGAAATGTTTCATGGATTATTGTGATGAGAGTGGGCATGGAGCATTGTGATGACAAGGGCACTGAACACTGTGATACATGGGTCATGGTGGATTGTAATGACAAGAGCATGGAGCATTGTGATGAGAAGGGCATCGGGCATTGTGATGACAAGCATCCTGGGGCTTTGTGATGACAAGGACATGGAACAATGTGATGAGAGGGTTCATGGAGCATTGTGATGAAAAAGACTTGGAGCATTTTGATGACGGGGCATGGAGGATTGGTCTGATAAATTTCATGGATAATTGTGTTGAGAGTGGGCATGGCACATTGTGATGACAAGGGCATGGAGCATTGGGAAGACAAGGTCATGGAATATTGTGAAGACAGGTGTCTGGGAGCATTGTGATGACATATTTCATGGACCATTGTGATGACAATGGCATGGAGCATTGTGATGCCAAGTGTTATGGAGGATTGTGATGACAAAGGTAATGGAACATTGTGATGACAAGGGCTTGGAGCATTGTGATGATAAGGGCATGGAGCATTGTGATGACAACGGTCATTGAGAATTTTGATGAAAAGGTCGTGAAGCATTGTGATGACAAAGGCATGGAGCTTGCTATGACAGGGGTCATGGGACATTGCAATGACAAGTGCATGGAGAATTGTGATGACAAGAGCATGTAACATTGTGATGAAAACTGTCGTGGAGCATTGTGATGACAAGGAAGTGGAGAATTGTGATAACAAGGGACATGGAGTATTGAGATGATCAGGGCATGGAGCATTGTGATGGCAAGACCGTGGAGCACTGTGATGAGAAGACCATGGATAATTGTGATGACGAGCATCATGGAGCACTGTAATGACAAGGGACATGGAGCATTGTGATGACAGGTGTCACGGAGCATTCTGATGACAACCTTGTGGAGTATTGTGATGACAATGGCATGGAGCATTGTGATGAAAAGGGCATGGATCATTGTTATGAAAAAGGCATGGAGACATGTCATGACAGGTTTCAAGGAGCATACTGACGAAGAGTGTCAGGGAGCATTGTGATGACAAGTGTATTGAGAAATGTGATGACAAAGGTCATGGAGCATTGTGATGAGAAGTCCATGGATAATTGTGATGACCAGCGGCATGGGGCGTTGTGATGGCAAGTGTTATGGAACATTGTGATCACAAGGGTTTGGAGCATTGTGATGACAGAGGTCATGGAGAATTTTGATTTCATTGTGATGACAATAGCATGAAGCATTATGATAGTGGGCATGGTGCATTGTGATGACAGGGTTCATGGAGCAATGAGATGAAAAGGGGCATGGAGCATGGTGATTACAGGGGTCTTGGAGCATTGTGGTGACAAGGGTCATGGAACCTTGTGATGACAAGGCCGTGGAACATGGTGATGGAAGGGGTCATGGAGCATTGTGATGACAATGGAATGGAGCACTGTGATGACAAGTTCCTTGAGCATTGTGATGAGAAGACCATGGAGCCTTATAATGAAATGTCTCATGGAGCATTCTGATGAAAAGGGGCATGGAGCTTTGTGATTACAGTGGTCTTGGAGCATTGTGATGACAAGGGCATGGAGCATTGTGATGAGAAGGCAATGGAGCATTCTGACAGGCGTCATGGAGCTTTGTGATGACAAGGGCATGGAGCATTGTGATTACAGGGGTCTTGGAGCATTGTGATGAAAAGAGCATGGATCATTCTTATGAAAAATACATGGAGCCTTGGCATGACAGGTTTCAAGGAGCATACAGACAACTAGTGTCAGGGAGCATTTTGATGACCAGTGTATTGAGCACTGTGATGACAAAGGTCATGGAGCATTGTGACGATAAGGACATGGAGTATTGTGATGACAAGCACATGGAGCTTGCTATGACAGAGGTCATGGAGGAATGCGATGACAAGTGCATTGAGAATTGTGATGACAAAGCATGTAACACTTTGATGAGAAGTGTCATGGATCATAGTGATGCCAGGAACGTGGAGAATTGTGATGACCAGGGCATGGCGCATTGTGATGACAAGACCGTGGAGCATTGTGATGAGAAGACCATGGATAATTTTGATGACAAGCCTCATGGAGCACTGTAATGACAAGGGGTGTGGAGCATTGTGATGACAGGGGTCATGGAGCATTGTTATGACAGGGGTAATGGAGCATTGTGATGAGAAGTGCATGGAGCATTGGTCTGAAATATTTCATGGATTATTGTGATGAGAGTGGGCATGGAGCATTGTGATGACAAGGGCACGGAACACAGTGATACATGGGTCATGGAGGATTGTAATGACAACGGCATGGAGCACTGTGATGAGAAGGCCATGGAGCATTCTGATGACATGCGTCATGGAGCTTTGTGATGACAAGGGCATGGAGCATTGTGATTACAGGGTTCTTGGAGCTTTGTGATGACAAGGGTCATGGAGCCTTGTGATGACAAGGCCGTGGAACGTTGTGATGACATGGGTCATGGAGCATTGTGATGACAAGGGCAGCAGCATTGGTCTGAAAATTTTCATGGATTATTGCGATGAGAGTTGGCATTGAGCATTGTGATGACAAGGGCACGGAACACAGTGATACATGTGTCATGGAGGATTGTAATGACAAGGGCATGGAGCATTGTGATGAAAAGGGCATCGAGTAGTGTGATGACAAGTGTCATGGAGCTTTTTGATGACAATTGCATGGATCAATGCGATGAGAGGGTCCATGGAGCATTGTGATGGCAATGGCATGGAGCATTGTGATGCCAAAGGTCATGGAGATTTGTGATGACAAAGGTCATGGAGCATTTTGATGACAAGGGTGTGGTGCATTGTGATGAGAAGGGCAGGGAGCATTGTGATGACAGGGTCATGGAGCAATTTGATGAAAAGGCTCATGGAACATTTTGATGACAATGGTTATGGAACATTGTGATGTCAGGGGTCATGGAGCATTTTGATGAAAACGGTCATGGAGCATTTTGATGACAGGGGTTATGGAGCACTGTGATGTCAGGGGTCATCGAACATTGTGATGATAAGTGATGTAGCATTGTGATGACAGGAGTCATGGAACACTGTGATGACAGCGGTGAGGGAGTACTGTGATGAATAGTGATGTAACATTGTGATATCAGTGGTGAGAGAGCATTTTGATGAGAAGTGCATGGAGCATTGTGATGACAAGGTATAAGGAGCATTGTGATGACAAGATTGTGGAGCACTGTGATGACAAGCGCATGGCACATTGTGATGACAAGGGTCATGGAGCATTGTGCTGACAAGCCCATGGAGCATTGTGATGACAAGGGTCATGGAGCATTGTGTTGAGAAAGGCATAGAGCATTGTGATGACATGGGTCAAAGAGCATTGTGATGAAAACTTCATGGAGCACTGCGGTTAAAAAGTCATAGAGACTGTTGATGACGAAGGCATGGACCATTGTGATGACAAAGGTCATGAAGCATTGTGATGACTGGAGTCACGGAGCATTGTGATGAAACGGTCATGGAGCATTGTGATGACAAGGGCATGGAGCATTGGCCTAATAAGTTTCATGGATTATTGCAATGACAGTTGGAATGGCGCACTGTGGTGGCAAGGGAATGGAGAATTGTGATGACAAGGTCATGCAGTATTATGAAGACAGGTGCCAGGGAGCATTGTGATGACTTATGTAATGGCCCATTGTGATGACAGTGGCATGGAGCATTGTGATGCCAAGTGTCATGGAGGATTATGATGACAAAGATAATGGAGCACTGTGATGACAATGGCTTGGATTATTGTGATGACAAGGGTCAGGGAGCATTGTGCCAACAAGTTCATGGAGAATTGTGATGACAAGGGTCATGGAGCATTCTGATGACAATCTTGTGGAGTATTTTGATGACAATGGCATGGAGCATTGTGATGAAAATGGCATGGGACATTGTGATGAAAAAGGCATGGAGCCTTTTTGTGACAGGGTTCAAGGAGCATTCTGACGGGGAGCATTGTGATGACAAGTGTATTGAGCATTGTGATGACAAAGGTCATGGAGCATTGTGACAATAAGGGCATGGAGTATTGAGATGACAGGCGTCATGGAAAGTTGTGATGACAAGTGTTATGGAACATTGTGATCACAAGTGTTTGGAGCATTGTGATGACAGAGGTCATGGATCATTTTGATTTCAAGGAGCATGGAGCATTGTGATGACAAGGGCATGAAGCAATGTGATCCCAAGTTTCATGGAGGATCATGATGACAATGGTAATGGAGTATGGTGATGACAAGTGCATGGAGTATTGTGATGACAAGGACGTGGAAAATTGTGAGGACAAGGGACATTGAGCTGCGAGATGACCAGGGCATGGAGCATTCTGATGGCAAAACCGTGGAGCATTGTGATGAGAAGACCTTGAGTAATTGTGATGACGAGCATCATGGAGCACTGTAATGAAAAGGGGCATGAAGCACTGTGATGACTGGTGTCAGGGAGCATTGAGATGACAGGGGTCATGGAGCATTGTGATAACAAGAGCATGTAA